>NC_059159.1:173373007-173511721 GCF_019923935.1 Bubalus bubalis
TGGAAAGCGAGGATGGTCCCGAGTGGGGGCAGCGAGGGGCCGCTGCAAAGCGTGGATGGTCCCGAGTGGGGGCAGCGAGGGCCGCTGAAAGCGAGGATGGTCCCGAGTGGGGGCAGCGAGGGGCTGCTGCAAAGCGAGGATGGTCCCGATGTGGGGCAGCGAGGGGCGCTGCAAAGCGAGGATGGTCGAGTGGGGCAGCGAGGGGCCGCTGCAAAGCGTGGATGGTCCCGAGTGGGGGCAGCGAGGGCCGCTGGAAAGCGAGGATGGTCCCGAGTGGGGGCAGCGAGGGGCCACTGGAAAGCGACGATGGTCCCGAGTGGGGCAGCGAGGGCCGCTGGAAAGGGGATGGTCCCGAGTGGGGGCAGCGAGGGGCCACGGAAAGCGACGATGGTCCCGAGTGGGGCAGCGAGGGGCCGCTGCAAAGCGTGGATGGTCCGAGTGGGGCAGCGAGGGCCGCTGGAAAGCGAGGATGGTCCCGAGTGGGGGCAGCGAGGGGCCACTGGAAAGCGACGATGGTCCCGAGTGGGGGCAGCGAGGGGCCACTGGAAAGCGACGATGGTCCCGAGTGGGGGCAGCGAGGGCCGCTGGAAAGCGTGGATGGTCCCGAGTGGGGGCAGCGAGGGGCCGCTGGAAAGCGAGGATGGTCCCGAGTGGGGGCAGCGAGGGGCCGCTGCAAAGCGTGGATGGTCCTGAGTGGGGGCAGCGAGGGCCGCTGAAAGCGAGGATGGTCCCGAGTGGGGGCAGCGAGGGGCCGCTGCAAAGCGAGGATGGTCCCGAGTGGGGGCAGCGAGGGGCCGCTGCAAAGCGAGGATGGTCCCGAGTGCGGGCAGCGAGGGGCCGCTGCAAAGCGTGGATGGTCCTGAGTGGGGCAGCGAGGGCCGCTGAAGCGAGGATGGTCCCGAGTGGGGGCAGCGAGGGGCTGCTGCCAAAGCAAGGATGGTCCCGAGTGGGGGGCAGCGAGGGGCCGCTGGAAAGCGAGGATGGTCCCGAGTGGGGGCAGCGAGGGGCCGCTGCAAAGCGTGGATGGTCCTGAGTGGGGGCAGCGAGGGCCGCTGAAAGCGAGGATGGTCCCGAGTGGGGGCAGCGAGGGGCTGCTGCAAAGCGAGGATGGTCCCGAGTGGGGGCAGCGAGGGGCCGCTGCAAAGCGAGGATGGTCCCGAGTGGGGGCAGCGAGGGGCCGCTGCAAAGCGTGGATGGTCCTGAGTGGGGGCAGCGAGGGCCGCTGGAAAGCGAGGATGGTCCTGAGTGGGGGCAGCGAGGGGCGCTGGAAAGCGTGGGTGGTCCCGAGTGGGGGCAGCGAGGACCGCTGAAAGCGAGGATGGCCTCTGCTCCCTGTGAGCGCAGTCATCCTTAGCAATCCCAGCGCTGGCGCTTCAGCCTTTGCGAGAGGTGTTCCCGAGACCTGCGCCTCCCTCGTGATAACTCCAGGCACGTTGCCTGACATAGCAGAGCCTCACTCTCTTCCTAAGGGGGGGCTGCTCGTTCTGACGGCAACACACGGCTGTGATGACTGAGAAGCGGACTTGACAGGCACCTCTGTTGGTCTTGCTGATTCCCATCACATCTGCTGCAGTCAGGCCCTCTCGGGCTGGAAATCCAGAGCAACATTTTAGAGGCAGAAAAAAAATCGGGACCAAGCTGCACAGCAGTATTTGGGGTCCGGAAAGAGCAGATTCCCCACTCAGTGCGCTCAGTCGCATCCAGCTCTGCGTCCCTGTGGGCTGTAGCCCACCAAGCTCTTCTGTCCACAGGATTTCCCAGGCAAAAACACTGGAGTGGGTTGCCATTTCCTACTCCAGGGGATCCTCCTGACCCAGGGATCGAACCTGAGTCTCTTGCTTTTCCTTCACTGGCAGGCAGACTGTGCCACCTTATTATTTATTTATTCTTCTTTTAAATTTCACATAGAGGTGATAGCATACAGTATGCATTCTTTTCTGACTTATTTCATTTAGCAAACTACCCTCTACATCCTTCCATGTTGTTGCAAATGGCAAGCTTTTATTTATTTATTTGTGCATGAGTAGTACTCCACTGCATTTGCGTGTGTGTGTGTATGTGTGGCTTCTTTATCCATTCACCTGTGGGTGAACATTTAGGTTGCTTCCATAGATTCCCTAATGTAAATGATAATGCTTTGAACTTTGGGGTGCATATATATTTTGGAATTAGTGGGGGTTTTGTTTCAGATAAATATCCAGAAATGGAATTGCCGGATCACATATTAATAGCAGTTTTTAAATTTTGAGGGATCTCCATACTGTTTTCCACAGTGGCTACACCAATTCACATTCCCCCCCGACGATGCACAAGCGTTCCCTTCTTTCCACATCCTCACCTGTTTCTTGCCTTTTTGATGGTGGCCATTCTGACAGGTGTGAGGCCATACCTCACTGCGGGTTTCATTTGCGTTTCCCTGATGATGATTAGTGATGTCGTGTGACTTTTGACATCTGTATTCCTTCCATGGAAGAATGTCTAGGCCTCTGCCCATCTTATGATGGCCTTGTTTTGATGTTGACTTGTGTGAGTTCTTTTATATTTTGGTTATTAACCACTTATTGGATATATTGTCTGCAAATGTCTTCTCTCGCTCAGTAGGCTGCCTTTTCATTTTGTTGATAGTTTCCTTCACTGTGTAAATGTTTTTTTGGTTTGATGTAGTCCCATTTGTTAATTTTTGTTTTTATTCCCCTTGCCTGAGGAGCCATTTCCAAAAAAAGTATTGCTAAGACCGATGCCAAAGAGTGTACTCCTTGGTTCCCTTCTAGACGTTTTATAGTTTCAGGTCTTCTTTTAAGTCTTTAATCCATTTGGAGTGTGCTTCTGTACATGATGTGAGACAGTGGTCCAGTTGGATTTTTGGCATGTGGAAGTCCAGTTTTCCTAACACCATTTATTGAACAGTCTGCCTTTCCCCGACTGTGTATTCTTTCTTGCTCTGTCATAGACAGATTGGCCATGTAAACATGGGCTCCTTCTGGGCTCTCTACTCTGGCCCCTCTTGTTGATCTACGTGTCTGCTTTTGTGACAGTCCCTTACTGTTTTGATTACTGTAGCTTTCCAGGATAGTCTGAAATCAAGCAGCATGACACCTCTGCTCAGTGCTCTGTGGTGACCTAGATGGGAGGAGGTCTAAAGAAGAGGGAACGCAGGTACACATGTAACTGGTTCACTTTGCTGTGAGCAGAGACTAACACAACATTGTAAAGCAACTATATTCCAATAATTTTTTTAAAAAAAAAACATTGTCTGGCTATTTGGTCTTTTGTTTTTTTATACAAATCATATATATATCTGTTTGTTTGTTCTTATTGTTCAGTCACCCAGTTGTGTCCAACTCTTTGGGACCCCATGGACTGCAGCACACCAGGCCTCCCTGTCCATCACCAACTCCCGGAATTCACTCAGACTCACGTCCGTAGAGTCAGTGATGCCATCCAGCCATCTCATCCTCTGTCGTCCCCTTCTCCTCCTGCCTTCAATCTTTCCCAGCATCACAGCCTTTTCCAATGAGTCAGCTCTTTGCATCAGGTGGCCAAAGTATTGGAGCTTCAGCATCAGTCCTTCCAATGAATATTCAGGACTGATTTCCTTTAGGATGGACTGGTTTGATCTCCTTGCAGTCTAAGGGACTCTCAAGAGTCTTCTCAAACCCCACAGTTTGAAAGCGTCAGTTCTTCCGCAGCTCAGCCGTCTTTAGGGTCCAGCTCGCGCATCCACACATGACTGCTGGAAAGCTCACAGCTTTCACCGCAAGGGCTTTTGTCAGCAAAGTAATGCCTCTGCTTTTAATATACTGTCAAGGTTGGTCGTGGCTTTTCTTCCAAGGAGCAAGAGTCTTTTAATTTCATGGCTAGTTCTGTGAAAAATTCCGTTGTTATTTTGATAGGTATTGCACTAAATCTGCAGATTGCTTTGGATAGTATGGTCATTTTAACAATATATTTAAAAAATTTTTATTTATTTAGTTTTTTTTTTACTGTCCTGGGTCTTTGCTGCAGGGTCTTTCCTCTGGTTACAGAGCAGGGGCTCCTCTCTAGCTGTGGTCACGGGCTCTCATTGGAGGGGCTTCTCCTGTTTTGGAGCATGGGCTCCAGGCCACGTGGGCCTCAGTAGCTACAGCACATGGGCTCAGCAGTTGCGGCTCCTGGACTCTAGGCCTCAGGTTCAGCAGCTGTGGAGCACCGGCTTTGTTCCTCCGTAGCAGGTGGGATCTTCCCAGACCAGGAACAGAACCCATGTCTCATGCATTTTTAGGTGAATTCCTTACCACTGAGCCGCCAGGGAAGACCCATTTTAACAATATGAATTGTTAAATTAATCCATGCTCTAATCCATGACCAATCCATGCTCCAGTCCACGCTCCAATCCACCCTCCAATCCATGACCAATCCACGCTCCAATCCGTGGCCAAAGTATATCTTTCCACTCACTTGTGTCCTCTTCGGTTTCTCTCATCAGTGACTCACAGTTTGCAGAGTATAAATCTTTTCCCTCTTTGGTTAGATTTATTCCTAGGCATTGAAACAGAAACAGTGAGAGAATTTATTTTGGGGGGGGCTCCAAAATCACTGCAGGTGGTGACTGCAGCCATGAAATTAAAAGATGTTTACTCCTTAAAAGAAAAGTTATGACCAACCTAGAAAGCATATTAAAAAGCAGAGACATTACTTTGCCAACAAAGGTCCATCTAGTCAAGGCTATGGTTTTTCCAGTGGTCATGTATGGATGTGAGAGTTGGACTGTGAAGAAAGTTGAGCGCCAAAGAATTGATACTTTTGAACTGTGGTGTTGGGGAAGATTCTTGACAGTCCCTTGGACAGCAAGGAGGTTCAACCAGTCCATCCTAAAGGAAATCAGTCCTGAATATTCACTGGAAGGACTGATGCTGAAGCTGAAACCCCAATACTTTGGCCACCTGATGCAAAGAACGGACTCATTGGAAAATACCCTGATGCTGGGAAAGATCGAAGGCGGGAAGAGAAGGGGACGACAGAGGATGAGATGGTTAGGATGGCATCACCGACTTGATGGACATGAGCTTGAGCAAACTCTGGGAGTTGGTGATGGACAGGGAAGCCTGGCATGAGTCGGACATGACCGAGCGACTGAACTGAACTGATTCCTAGGTATTTCATTCCTTTTGGTGAAAATAGATACACTGATAAACTCTATGCCAATTAATTTTGAAAACTTCAGTGTAATGGTTGGATTCCTAGAGAAATACGTTTTCCAAAATTGACTCAAGTAGAAACAGAAAACGAAAATAGTTTTATAACCATTACAAAACTGAGTCACTAAATAGTCCACCTTCATCTGAAGTGGAGAATATTATTACACACCCGCTATCGTCTATTATACATTCGTGGGTTACTTTCATCTTCTAGGTTAAATGCCCCCAAAGGGCAATTAACTCAGGTTTTATCACCAGAAAGAGCTGGTTCAAGCTTTGCCCATTTTAGTGGCTTAGTCAACAAATATTAATTTAATTAGCTGAAGCATCAAGTTTTTTAATAAAATTAACTAGTGTTCTCATTTCTTGTTTATCCCTGTCTTCTAGAGCCTTAAAAAACAAAGTATTCTCTCTCCAGTCTTCAACATGATGTTATCTTGGAAATGTCTTTGTTTAAAGAACAACAGAGGGAACTAGCTTCCTGTTGTCGACCCCACCCGCAGTCAATGGCCCTGAAATTTAACTTCAGTAGCTATTGCTTTGCCTTAATGTTTATAATTTCAATATGAAATATAAGCACACATACATGCATATTTATGCAAAAATAACATTAAAATGTGACCTTGGTTTTTATAGACTTACTAGCACTGATCTTTTTCTTTATTCTTTAAATTATTTTTTATTGGAGTACAGTTGATTTACAATGTTGCATTAATTTCTGTTGTACAGCAAAATGAGTTAGTTATACATGTACATATATCCTCTATTTTTCAGATTCTATTCCCATATAGGTCATTAAGGGGCTTCCCAGGTGGCGCTAGTGGTAGAGAACATGCCTGCCAATGCAGGAGACATAAGAGACCCGGGTTCAGTCCCTAGGTGGGGTAGATCCTCTGGAGGAGGGCATGGCAACCCACTCCAGTATTCTTGCCTGGAGAATCCCATGGACAGAGGAGCCAGTGGGCTCTAGCCCATTGGGTTGCGAAAAGTCGAATACGACTGAGCGACTTAGCACGCACATAAAGGTCATTACAGAGTACTGAATAGTTTTATCTTTAATATTTGATATTTTGTCTGATCTATGGTATCTGTGGAACACTGATTACAATGCTGGGATCTTTCAAAGCTGTCATATTTGATTTCTAAACTTGCAAACAGCTCCTTCACTCAACTCCAGGCCTGATACAGTAAAGTGAGTATGCTAAAGTGGGTCAGAAAGGCTTGGAAAATTCTAGGCTACCCATCTGGATTTCACCATATTTTGGTATTCTGGAAGTGGTGATGCTGGGTACCCAGGAATCAGAGGACTGTTCTTGATTGAGAGACAGGTCTTACTCAACTCTCAGGAGGTGCACAGCCTTTCCTAAACAAAAAGAAGCAAGAAATCAAGAGAGAACAGAGGTCCTTCTGACACCCGTGCGGGAGGGGGATCACAGAAACGACAGGTGACGCTGAGCTGTCAGGATCATCAAGAGCTCAGTTTCGCTCTTTCTCTGCGTGAGTGACAGCGCCTTAGAATTACAGATGAAAGGTATTCAAATAGTCTGCAAGCCAATCTGGACCACGTGCCTCCTGGAAAGGAGAAGGTGTACCCCTGGCAGGAATGAGAGGGCCTTTGCCAGCCGGTGCCCCAGGGAAAGTAGGTGGCACTCAGCGCCGCGTGCCCCGTGCGCCGACTGACGCCCTTTGCACCTGTGAGAAGCCCGGGGCTTCCTCACGAGGACTGCAGGAATCCGGCTGCTTGCCCTCCGTGCCGCCCTGGCCGCCGGCTGGCCCTGGTCAGCCCTGGGTCTGCTGCACACCCTGTTCTCCCCTCCTTCGTTCTGCCCTTCGGGTTTTCCAGATGGTGTGTCTGGCACTCCTCTTTGTGTTTTCGGCGGACCCTTGCCTCCAGCATCGCTTCCCCGCGCACTGCATTTAATAACAGAGTTAACGCTAGTTTAAAGCCTGAGTGGAAGTCTCGGTCTTGAGCCAGAGCCAAGTTCACTTCGAACTCAGGGGAGCTCAGCGGTTGCTTTAAATGTTCACGTTTGTGTGTGTACAGGACTGGGGCCTCTGCGAAATAAATCTTAAAACGGAGCTCTCAGGGCCATGGATAAGGTAGCTTGGTGTTTGGACATGGTAAACTGTTCACTCCTGGGTCAGAATCTGAAAGGTCAGTTTCAGCACAGATATCCTATCGGTAACTTATTGCTGGCAATCATTTAAAATGTTTTCTTTTGTTTCTCTCTTCCGTGATCTTCCTCTGTCATCAAATCAGCTGATATGTAACAAATATTTTGATGTAGAAAATTTCAGTTGTATTCACAATATTAGTTTTACTACCCCCACCTCCAGTAATTAATCTACATTTGAAACAGCAAATAACTGTCTGGTCCAAACCAAATTACCTCATTGGTTTTGTTTTTATCTTTACTGACCTGATCTAGTGGCAATAGGTTCTAGAACATGCCAGGGTTCTAGAACATAGGATCCAATAATTTATACAATCACGCTTTATTTAAAGTCCCTGTTAACCTACTGACCATTAGACTATTTTCTTTTGTTATAGTTTCATTCATTTTGATGGCTAATCATAATACTCTTAAATAGCCTTTATTCCTTTGAAGCAGAGGTCACTAAGTTACCCTAGATTTACTTCTTATATAAACTGGTAAGTCAAATTAATTAGTTGAATTTACATTTTATTAGTCTGCTAATCAATGACCTCACTTGCCTTTTCCAGGATTTCTTTAATTATTATCTATTGAGTCATAGTGCTTGCTGGACCAGTACTTAACACATCTTGTGATTTCACTGACTTCATCTCTCCCTCCCCTTCAGAAGCGCTTTGGAAAGTATGATGAATATGTCACATATTAGTTTAGTTTTTCTTAAGTGTCTTTCACATGCATAGTGGCAATAAAAATACAGGTCTACAATCTGTCATCTGCAACTCAGGAGTCTAAAACACGCTGGAAAACTATTTTCTGTGTGTTTGTTTACCTGCCATTTGGAGGCAAACCTGCCGTGCTCCAAAGGTGATAGACAGCCGCACCTGCGCCGGGCAGGGGGGCCCTCCTCTGGCTCCGCCCACGATGCTCAGGGTGCTGTCCGCACGTCTGTGCGGGGAGCTTTGAGAACTGGGACCTCGGGAGGAGGTCTGAATTTGACACCCATGAAGTTCCAAGAGTTTGGGGTAAGGGTTTACAGGCTTATATTTCAAAATAAAATTGAATTTGAGGTTTTCTAGATGGTGATCATGTTGGGTTCGTTTTAGTATAAAAGGTGAATTGCAAAAATTCGGTCAAGGTCAAAATCATTTCTTGAACTATGGTAAGATGCTGATTTACTTTTTCACCATTTCAGAAAGGGTTAAATAGTTTTAGGAATTCAGAAATTCTCAAATAAGAAAGTGTTTACTAAACAGTATTTCCCCCTGGAATTAGGGCTTTGTGTTTAACTGACAATCTTACCTCCTTTCAAGTCAGTTGATGGCAGGCACCAGAGTGACCTGCATTTCATCTGAGTCCCCAGGCGAAGCCACCATTCTAGGAACAACGGAATGTTCATAGAGGGAAAAGAAAAAGGAAGAAAATACCCAAACAAACAATGTGTACCTTGGTTGTTTCAGATCCAGAGGCGGGACTAGCCCCGCGTGAGGCTCTGAGGGGGAACCTCTGACTTTAATCCCCCCAGTGCTTCTCTCCTCAGACCCAAAGCCCTGTCTTCCTCTGGAGCAACGCAATGTTTCTTAGCTGGTGACTAGTTCCTCCTGAGGGTTGCCGTCCAGTGATGATGTCACCTTAGAGAAGACTCCATCTAGGGGACACTTGCAGAGTCAGACATGACTTAGCGACTGAATAACAGCCATAGGGTGAAAGGCGATGCTTGGAGAGTCAAACACGAGTCCTCAGGGGATGGATGCGTGACGGAGGAGGGACAGAATCAGGCGGGTGCCTGTCGCTTCCTAATGATGCCGCCTGGCGCACACCGAGCTCTGCTGCGTCACACCTGCGCTGCGTTCTGGAAATAGATCTGACTTGTGTTGCTTTGGTTTTTCCCTTTATACATGCCTTAAATGTGTGTGTGTGTGCACCAAAAAAAAAAAAAAAGACGTCCTTTTCATCATAGGGGACTGGAATGAAAAGTAGGAAGTCAAGAGATACCTGGAGTAACAGGCAAGTTTGGCCTTGGAGTACAGAATGAAGCAGGGTAAGGTTGACAGAGTTTTGCCAAAAGAATGCACCAGTCATAGCAAACACCCTCTTCCAACAACATAAGAGACGACTCTACACATGGGCGTCACCAGATGGTTGACACCAAAATCAGATTGATTATATTCTTTGCAGCTAAAGATGGAGAAGCTCTATACAGTCAGCAAAAAAAAAAAAAAAAAAAGACTGGGAGCTGACTGTGGCTCAGATCATGAACTCCTTATTGCCAAATTCAGGTTTAAATTGAAGAAAGTAGGGAAAACCACTAGACCATTCAGGTAAGGCCTAAATCAAATCCCTTATGATTATACAGTGGAAGTGACAAATAGGTTCAAGGGATTAAATCTGATACAGTGAAGAACTCTGGACAGAGGTTCATGACATTGTGCAGGAGGCAGTGATCAAGACCATCCCCAAGAAAAAGAAATTCAAAAAGGTAAAATGGTTGTCTGAGGAGGCCTTACAAATAGCTGAGAAAAGAAAAGACTTGAAAAGCAAAGCAGAAAAGGAAAGATATACCCAACTGAATGCAGAGTTCCAACAAATAGCAAGGAGAGACAAAAAACACTTCCTCAGCGATCAGTGCAAAGAAATAGAGGGAAACAGCAGAATGGGAAAGACTAGAGGGCTCGTCAAGAAAATTAGAGATACCAAAGGAACATTTCATGCAAAGATGGGCACAATAAAGGACAGAAACGGTATGGACCTAACATAAGCAGAGGATATCAAGAAGAGGTGGCAAGAATACACAAGAACTATACAAAAAAGATCTTCATGACCCAGATAACCATGATGGTGTGATCACTCACTTAGAGCCAGACATCCTGGAATGTGAAGTTAAGTAGGCTTTAGGAAACATCACTACTATGAACAAAGCTAGTGGAGGTGAAGGAATTCCAGTTGAGCTATCTCAAATCCTAAAAGATGATGCTGTGAAGGTGCTGTGCTCAACATGCCAGCAAATTTGGAAAACCCTGCAGTGGCCACAGGACTGGAAAAAGTCGGTCTTCATTCTAATCCCAAAGAAAGGCAATGCCAAAAATGTTCAAACTACCACACAATTGCACTCATTTCACATGCTAGCAAAGTAATACTCAAAATTCTCCAAGCTAGGCTTCCACAGTATGTGAACCAAGAAATTCCAGATGTTCAAGCTGGATTTACAAAATGCAGGAGAACTAGAGATCAAATGACCAACATCCATTGGATCATATAAAAAGCAAGAGAGTTCCAGAAAAACATCAACTTCTGCTTTATTGACTACGCCTTTGATTATGTGGATCACAACAAACTGTGGAAAATTCTTCAAGAGATGGGAATACCAGACCACCTGACCTGCCTCCTGAGAAATCTGTATGCAGGTCAGGAAGGAACAGTTAGAACTGGACATGGAACAGGCTGGTTCCAAATCGGGAGAGGAGTGTGTCAAGGCTGTATATTGTCACCTGCTTATTTAACTTCTATGCAGAGTACATCATGAGAAATGTCGGGCTGGATGAAGCACAAGCTAGAATCAAAATTGTTGGGAGAAATATTAATAACCTCAGATATGCAGATGACACCACCCTTTTGACAGAAAGCAAAGAGGAACTAAATAGCCTCTTGATAAAAGTGAAAGAGGAGAGTGAAAAAGCTGGCTTAAAACTCAACTTTCAGAAAATGAAGATCATGGCATCTGGTCCTATCACTTCATGGAAGACAGAAAGTGAAACAATGGAAACGGTGAGAGACTTTATTTTCTTGGCTCCAAAATCCCTGCAGACGGTGACTGCAGCCATGAAATTAAAACAGGCTTGCTCCTTGGAAGGAAAGCTGCAACCAACGTAGATAGTATATTAAAAAGTAGAGACATTACTTTGCCGACAAAGGTCTGACTAGTCAAAGCTATGGTTTTTCCAGTAGTCATGTATGGATGTGAGAGTTGGACTGTGAAGAAAGCTGAGCACCAAAGAATTAATGCTTTTGAACTGTGGTGTTGGAGAAGACTCTTGAGAGTCCCTTGGACTGCAAGGAGATCCAACCAGTCCATCCTAAAGGAGATCAGTCCTGAATATTCCTTGGAAGGACTGATGCTAAAGGTGAAACTCCCATCCTTTGGCCACCTAAAGCCCAGAACTGACTCATTGGAAAAGACCCTGATGCTGGGAAAGATTGAGGGCAGGAGGAGAAGGGGATGACAGAGGATGAGGTGGTTGGGTGGTATCACTGACTCAGTGGAGATGAGTTTGAATAAACTCCGGGAGTTGGTGATGGACAGGGAGGCCTGGTGTGCTACAGTCCATGGGGTCGCAAAGAGTCATACATGCCTGAGAGACTGAACTGAACTGATATATACCTATATATTTACATGCATGCTAAATCACTTCAGTTGTGTCCGACTCTGCCACCCTGTGGACTGTAGCCCTCTAAGGCTCCTCTGTCCATGTGATTATCCAGGGAAGAACACTGGAGTGGGTTGCCATGCCGTTCTCCAGTGGACCTTCCCAACCCACGGGTCAAAACCAGGTGTCTCACGTCTCCTGCATTGGCAGGCAAGTTCTTTACCACTGGTGCCACCTGGAAAGCGTAAATATGTACGGAAGTCCCTGTAACTTGGCTTTAATGGACTGTTTCAAACGATTCAATGAGCAGGGAAGGTGAAGGGTGGTTTCCAGCAGGTAACTTGGCCATGGAATCCAGATCAGATAGGAACTCTTCCCCAAAGTTAAAATACTATTCTGAAAATCCATGCCTCATACTGTGTGTGTGCTTCACCTAAGTTACATCATTAGAGGAAGAGGAGGTATATCATAGTGGCCCAGGTGAATATCTGACTTCTGCCACTTCTCGTCTTCATTTTCACTTGTCTTCTGCTAGCAGATTGCCATCTGTAGAGTCAGAGCTGCTCTCCAACCTAGTGCCCGGGTTCACTGACGCACTTGCAAACTCAGGGCATGGCGATGGCTTTAGACAACAAAAGGGCAAGAGGACATGCATGCAATGCAGAGCTTTGGATTCATAAGTTTATAAATGATGTTCTTAAACTAGTTGGAGTATTTAAAGGAGTTCCTTTATTTTTGTGTAGTTGTTTACAAGTGGAATATCCAATAATTGGTAAAGAAAGACCATGTTTAATACCACGCTATTTCGGTGGTGATCTGTAAGAAGCTGTGAAAGAGTCCGAAACTCCTAAGTTATTTTTCTCTACATAACAGGTTCACAGCATACCCATGTTTAACTTGCAGGCAGTCATAAGATACTTATGGTTTAATAGAAAAGAGAGCCACAGAAAATGGTTTAAATAAAGTGAGTGACCAAATCAGAGATCTGTGCTTCGCATGCAAAGCTCAAATGAAGCCTTAAGAGGGGAGTCAGATGAGCGCAGGAGGAGAAGTGTGGGCGGCTTCGGAGAGGAAAGCATGACCCCCGCTGACAGTCTGTGTGGAGACAGGGACACTGGGCCTTGGAGGGCAAGGGGATGGATTCAGCTGTTGGCCAGGGCAAGCCTGGGAAAGATCTCAGCCCCCAAATCTCCAGAAGTGGATGCAGCCCTGCACATACCTTGCCTGTGTACTCATGAGAAACACAGAGTTAATAAGACATGTTTAGAAAGGAGACATTTGGAGGAGAATGGAGGTCCCTTGTGGTATTCTGTATCAGAAACAGTACTTAGGGTTTGTGGTGGTCATGTGAATCTCAGTAGGGCTTCTCTGGTGGCTCAGTGGTAAGCAATCTGCCTGCCAATGCCAGAGATGAGTTTGCTCCCTGGGTTGGGAAGATCCCCTGGAGAAAGAAATGGCAACCCATTCCAGTATTCCTGCCTGGGAAATCCCATGGACAGAGGAGCCTGGCAGGCTACACATGCATGGGGCCTCAGAGAGCAGGAGGGACACAGCTGAAAAGACTGAATGACAACAAAGACAAAAGCATCTCCATGGGACTCTTTCCACACATGGACAAACCGTCCTGTGGCCATTTTTCATAAAGGTGTTAATTGTGCATATTTCTTATATTTCAAAAGTTGTACTCATTTTAGCTCAGAGTAGTTACACTTTGAAATCTGATATTATCTTTCTGTGCTTTTATTTCATTTGTATTGCTTGTCACTAGACTCAGTTTATTTCAGTCTCTCAGTCATGTCCGACTCTTTGTGACCTCATGGACTGCATGCAGCACACCAGGCTTCCCTGTCCATGACCAACTCCCAGAGCTTGCTCAGATTCATGTCCATTGAGTCAGTGATGCCCTCCATCCATCTCAACTTCTGTTGTCCCCTTCTCCTCCTGCCCTCAATCTTGCCTAGCATCAGAGTCTTTTCAAATGAGTCAGCTCTTCGCATCAGGTGGCCAAAGTATTGGAGTTTCAGCTTCAACATCAGTCCTTCCAATGAACAGCCAGGACCGATATCCTTTAGGATGGACTGGTTGGATCTCCTTGCAGTCCAAGGGACTCTCAAGAGTCTTCTCCAACACCACAGTTCAAAAGCATCAATTCTTCAGCACTCAGCTTTCTTTATAGTCCAACTCTCACATCTATACCTGACCACTGGGAAAACCATAGCTTTGACTATATGGACCTTTGTTGGTGAAGTAATATCTCTGCTTCTTTATATGCTGTCTTGGTTGGCCATAGCTTTTCTTCCAAGGAGCAAGAGTCTTTTAATTTCATGGCTGCAGCCATGATCTGCACTGATTTTGGAGCCACCCAAAATAAAGTCTGCCACTGTTTCCACTGTTTCTCCATCTTTTTGCCATGAAGCGATGGGACTGGATGCCATGATCTTTGTTTTCTGAATGTTGAGTTTTAAGCCAGCTTTTTCACTCTTCTTTTTCACTTTCATAAAGAGGCTCTTTAGTTCCTCTTCACTTTCTGCCATAAGGGTGGTGTCATCTGCATATCTGAGGTTATTGATAGTTCTCCAGGTAATCTTGATTCCAGCTTGTGCTTCTTGCAGTCCAGCATTTCTCATGATGTACTCTGCATATAAGTTAAATAAGCAGGGTGACAATATACAGCCTTGACGTACTCCTTTCTCGATTTGGAGCCAGAATGTTGTTACATGTCCTGTTCTAACTGCTTCTTGATCTGCATACAGATTTCTCAGGAGGCAAGTAAAGTGGTCTGGTATTTCATCTCTGGAAGAATTTTCCAGTTTGTTGTGATCCACGCAGTCAAAGGATCTATCTTAGTCAATGAAGAGGAAGCAGATGTTTTTCTGGACTAGAACTACGCTACATTAGCCTGCTGCTGCTGCTGCTGCTGCTGCTGAGTCCTTCAGTCGTGTCCGATTCTGTGCGGCCCCACAGACTGCAGCCCACCAGGCTCCCCGTCCCTGGGATTCTCCAGGCAAGAGCACTGGAGTGGGTTGCCATTTCCTTCTCCAATGCATGAAGGTGAAAAGTGAAAGTGAAGTTGCTCAGTCGTGCCTGACTCTTAGCGACCCCATGGACTGCAGCCCCCCAGGCTCCTCCGCCCATGGGATTTTCCAAGCAAGAGTACTGGAGTGGGGCGCCATTGCCTTCTCCGCTACACTAGGCTAGAAATATACTAAATCGGAAGAGATGGAAAATTAGAGACTGACCCAGGTGAGTGAGAAGGAAGCCCATATTTTGGCAGAAAATGAAGCTATTAACATAAACCTAATTTTGGCATCTTCAACATGTTATTTAGTCTTTTTAATTTTATCAGAATTATACATTCACTTAGATTTTAAAAAATCAAGCAGTTCTCCAAGGTGAGGAAAATGATATTCATTAGTTATCCCATCCTTAGAAGTCGCCACTTACAAGTTTAACCATTTGAGCTTATGTTTGGCTATAATTCTATTTGCCCTTCTGTTTCTGAATTGTATTCCTATGGTGCTTTGTTTTTGGTTTGCTTGCTTCTGGCTGACATTCACCGACTGACTTTCCAGGTTTGAAGACTAGGGTTAGCTCTCTCATCCACATTCTAAACACAGCAACACTCCCCACCCAAACTCCAGAACCATTATACCATAATTTTGAGGAAAAACTGCCTAGTATTTACTTTATAATTGTTACAAAAAATATTCAAGACTGAGGTTTGTAGGTACAATGATTTCATGCCCTTCTTGCACACTTGTGTTTATTAAAACATTAGCATAGTCATTCTCTTGGCTTGTTTACACAGCTTGTTCCAGTTTATGATTCAGGTCCCAGCACTTAACAGAGGATGCTCTCCCCATCAGGCAAGCCCTGCCTCCCATCCTCCTCCTGGAATGCCCCATACAGGGTCCAGGTCTTCCTGATCCATCGTGGGCCACCTTCCCTCTAGGCTTGAGGCCCTGAGGTTATCCATGGAGCTGCATTTGTTATTCTGTTGTGAAATCCTTTATCCTCTTCCTGAGTCAAATCCCTTGCCCTTCTCCTTCTCTGGTTACCACTTCAATTTGGATGGAGCCCATCCTGCAGTATCTTCATAAGAAAGAGTGGGTAGAAAGAGGCTAATCATTGGCACTTGGTCAGGGTTGAATTTGACTGCTTGTAGCAGAAAATACACTTCTCCTCTTACGCTCACAGAGTGGAGGTGTTATTTCTGGGTGTCACACGGCAAGAAGCACAGGTTTGAAGGTCAGGTCTGGCTCAGGTCTGCTGTGTGGTCAAGGAGTCCAGTCCAGTCTGTGTCTCCATCACGCCTCCTCTGCTCTGCCTCCAGCCTCAAGTCTGTGCTCTGGAATGAAGGGACCCAGTCTTCTCCTCACCAGCTGTGTCCTTTCATCTGGAAGGGGAAGGAGAAACCTCTCTGCGGCAGACTCAGGCGTACATGTCACTGGCAGGTGTATGCGACATAAACATTCCTAGGTGCTGGGGTTGACTTGGGGGCACTTCCCTGTTAATAAGGAAGACAGGGGATGGGCAGAGGCTTATGATCAGTGAGGCCGACTGCACTTGGCGTGTTTACAATTGTTTCCTATTCTTACTCGTGTTAGGTTAACTGGGTAGAATTCCAGGCTGGAAGGCGCCTTTGTTCAGAACTTTGGAAGCATTTTCTCTTATGCTGCTGCAGAAAAGCTTGCTGGGCGTCAGGCTCTCGGGGCTTCTGTGTGAGTCCCAGCACCTTCCTGTGTGTTTTGGAGTTCAGGGTTGTGTGTCTTCCTGTCGCTCCTTTGGCCGTCGGTTTGGGTCCTCACTGAAGCTTCCTCATCTGTGATTCGGTGCCCTTTAATGTGCGTGGAAGTGTTAGTTGTTCAGTCATGCCCAGTTCTTTGTGACCTGTGGACTGTAGCCTGCCAGGCTCCTCTGTCCATGGGATTCTCCAGGCAAGAATACTGGCGTGGATAGCCATTCCCTTCTCCAGGGTAACTTCCCTGACTCAGGGGTTGAACCCAGGTCTGCTGCATTGCAGGCAGATTCTTCATCATCTAAGCCACCAGGGAAGCCCCTTCAAGTGTGGGCATATGTAATTTTAGTTCTTGAATAATAGACTTCTCTGTTATTATTCTCTTTTTCTGAATCTCCTATTAGCCAGGCATTGAACTCCATGTATGAATCTTGTAATCATCTTATCCTTTTTTCTTTTATTTTACATCTATTTTTTTTAGTTCTACTTTCTAGGAAGTTTTAGAAGATTTTCTTCCAACTCTCCTATTGGATTTTTCGCACATGCTGTCAAATTTTAATATGCAAGGGATCTTTCTGGCTCTTTGAGTCCCCTTCCTTTTCATACCAATTCTCATTCTATTTTAGGTAAGCATCATCTTCTCTTATTGTCCTGAAAATATTATTTCTTGAACTTTTCTTCTGTAACTTTTGTCCTACAAGTTTCTGAGTTTTTCCTTCCTTGTGTTTGGTTTTGTATCTGCTTTTCATATCGGAGGCTACTTACAGACGCCTGGAAATCCTTGCCCTTGAAAGCTGATCTGAAGGTCTGTGTGGATGCACAGGCTTGTGGTTGCCTGGCCACGCGTGGGCTGGTCTGGCTGAACGGCTTCTAGGGATGGTTCAGAGGGGCCGTCAGCGTGTCTTTGGAGACTCTCGGTGTCCTTAGGGAAGAGCCTACGGAATTCCACCTGCGGCGTTCCGGTCCATCTGCCTCGCTTCTGAGAAGGCAGTCGGGGGGACTCACTTCCCGTGGCTGTTCTCCTCCAGGCCTCCAGGCTGTCTCAGGTCTATGCCAGCCCCCTGAGACCTGGGGCTCAGCCTCTCTAAAACAAGCCTCCAGGTCTCTGACTTGCTGGAGAGTGGCCATCGGGGAGGAGACAGAGCTGCATGAACACGACTGCTTCTCAACTCAGACAGACTTCCGGGAGATGCCTCGACCTCAGCCCGCTTCCGCCCTGGCTTGCAAGGTGCACAGCCCGGATTCCTCCAGTCTCTGGGTCCCACCTCTGCCCGCCTCTGCGCTGCCTGTGGAGGGTTGTGGACCATGGGTGTGGGAACAGCTGCCCTTCATCCACACGCCTTCCTGCTTTCGAAACCTCATCGCCTTTTCTTCCATTTCACTGATCTTGTTTCCTTGGGGTTAAGCCTTCACATGATCCCTTTCTATCACTTCTGCGGGCTTTCAGAGGAGCCCACAGTCAGCCTGGTTTAACAGGGTCCGGTGCTGTGATAATGTTAAAATACACAGTCCTCGTTCCCTGCTTCCCCCTCACCCTTGGCACAGGGAACAAACGTGAAGCATTTACTGATGTAAGAACCATTTCTCCCAGCTCCAGCATACAACCAGCAAGCCTAGGAGATGACGGTCCCCAGATTAGGAAGCATCTCCGGCCAAGTATTTTGAGAAACGGCGGCACTGAACATTTAACATACGGCTGGCCTGAACAAAAAACGTGTGACGACAGAGGATGAGACGGTTGGATTGCATCACCGACCTGATGGACATGAGTTTGAGCAAGCTCCGGGAGTTGGTGAGGGACAGGGAAGCCTGGCGTGTTGCAGTCCAGGGGGTCGCAAAGAGTCAGACATGACTGAGCGACTGAACTGAACTGACCTGAAAATGTCATTGCCTACGAGAGCCTGACTACTGCCATTCATCCTCAAGAAATGAGCATCTCCTGGGCAGTCTAAGTCTGTGGGCTTTGGTACACCTTCAACCCTGGGACCCGCTCCTCTTTGCCTTCCAGATCTGTGGTTCTAGATGTTCCTGGCTTCACATGTCAGCTCTTACTATGTTTCCGGGAGGTATACCCACCTACCAACGATCGGAAAGCGCTGTCACACTTCTCAGGTGGTTTCGCAGATTCTGCCTGAGTCGTGAAGGCCGCCGGGGACTCTCACGAAAGACAGCCTGTGGCGCTCGCCAAGGTGTTTGCTGTCACGCGAGCAAGAGGTCAGACTGATTAACAAGACACTCGGTGAACAGACCTATTGTTAGCAGACAATTAACAATAGATCAGACAATTAGCAGGCTGATCAAACATTCACTCATGGAAGTTCTGAAGAGATGATCTGAAGGAGTCCTGAGGAGTGCTAAACTCTTTTAAATAGAAAATCAAATAGCATTTCTGATAGTAGAGAACTGCTCATTATCCACCCTAAACCTCACGTGATGTTGTAGAGGCCCTGCTTGCGCTGGGCTGTCCGCCTGCTTCACTGGTATAGGACGTAGCTGAGGACAGCTGGGCAGACATCAAAGCCCTCCAAACGGCCTCCCGAAATGGCAAACATGTCTATCTGAAGCTTTTAATCATAAGAGGGTCTTTCAAACTCCCACTTGGAGTCAAGTCTCCTTTATTTGCACACAATTCAAACACAAATGTTTATCTTATTCTAAAACTGTATAAATGGGAAGAGAAAAAGTGAGTTGCTACAGGTAACTATTTTAATAAGAGAAATCTAAGTGGCTAGAAAGACAGAAGATGAATCCCACCAGAGAGGACCAGGTGGCACTGAGCTAGACTTGGAGACGTCAGCGTGGGCTCATGTTTGGTTTAGCACAGAAACAGATGGATGCCTAGAGAGGTAACTGTCAGTATGTATCCCATGAGATCTTACAGCAAAACCCAAACGAACTTTGTTGGCCGACCCAGTGCTTTTCAGTTAGTAAAAGTAGCGCTTGTTTCCTACATTGTCAGCTGAGAGAGTCTAGAAGAAGTGTTGCCCAGTAGCAATGAACTCACCCAGGAGGCAGGCCTTGGCTTCTGATACTATTCTCCTGAAAGTTTCCCTAGGAAAGTCACTGATTCCAGGAGTAGGGCAGGGAATATACAAGATAAGCTTGGAAAATCTCATGGTTCCAGAAAAAAAGAACATACTCAAAGAACACATTGATGGGGACACAACAGAGGAACAGCTGGATTAACCTGAAAGGCTCCCAGTGGCCAAGGGTGAAAAAATTAAGCAACAAAATACATAACATAGTATTGGGTTAAAACCCCCAAATATAGAATAGTGAAGAGTTACACTTATATTAATAAAGGATTCAAGAAATAAATGAATGAAGAACAAACAAACCTCCCATGCAAGAGAACTCCAAAAAAATGACACAGACAATCCAGCCTCAGGAGGCGGGGCACAGCCCCCACTGTGTAAGTGGCTGAGCACGGTCCTTTCCTTCCAAAGGGGATGGAAATGGGGGTGGGCATGGATGTACCTTATAGTAGAGAACTGGACAAGCACAGCGTCAGCCAGATGGTCAAGTTCACCCCCACCGGGCACGAATCATGTTGATAGCAAAGACCCTTGTTTTGGGTAATGAGGATGGAGCCTTATCTCTGGGGTCTTCTCCCAGAAACACATTACTGTAGCCTGACTATGAAGGAAACATCAGGCTAAGTTAAGCTGAGGGGCATTCTACAGAATATCTGATTACTTCTCCAAAGTATCAAGGTCATCAAAAACAGGGAAGTCTAAGAGACCAGATGACTGTTCTGGCTCTTCAGGGTCTTTTATGTTTCCGGACAAACTCTAAAATTATTTATTCTAGTTCTGTGAAAAATGCCATCGGTATTTTGATAGGGATTGCTTATCGGTGTTGGTGAAATTGCAGGGTACAAAACTACTGTGCAGAATCTGTTGCATTTCTAAACACTAACAGTGAACGACCCGAAGAAGAAATTAGGAAAACAATCCCATTCACCATTGCATTTAAGAGAATAAAATGCCTAGGGATAAACCTGCCCAAGGAGGCAAAGGCCCTGTATTCCCAAAACTATTAAGACACTGATGAAAGAAACGGAAGACCACACAGACAAATGAGAAGACATACCATGTTCTCGGGTTGGAAGAATCAATATTGTCAAGATGACCATACTACAGGACCATCAAAATGTCGGTGTGATGCTATTAACTCAGCTGCAGACTTCTTCAGGTTCTGCCCATTTTTCTCAGTGCTTCATGCGCTAATATCCAGCCATCGCCCAGGTCCCTGTGTCCCCCAGGTCCCCTCTTATTGGTGACAATTCTCCTTCTTTCCTCGTCCTGCACTATCCTGATGAAAATGAAGGTTGTGCCCACAGACGTGAGATTACTGACTGCTCAGTGAAACAGAACATTTCTCTGAGGTCATGAACGTATTCTTAAAATCAGCTTTTCTCTCCCGAATTCAAGTGTCCCTGTGCCTGTAGAAAACAAGCAGCAAACACTGCTATTGTGCTCTGATGGCTGAAGGAAAGCTTCGCACACAGTGGGAAGAGGCCCGTTTTGTTTCAGTGCCATCAGACGGTTTGAAGAAGGAACCCGATTAAATCACAGAATCAACTAATTCTTTAGTGTCAGAGATGAAAGACCTGGCTTGATCGTGGAGGCCCTGGTCAGTTTGGTTAAGAAATCTGACACTCAAGATAAACCTGCTTATTTTTGCAATGCAATTAAGAAGACACATTTTGATGGAGCCTGGCGTCGTGGAAACAGCGTTTGCCTTAAATTAAGAAAAGCTTTAGGACAGGAGTTCATCTGGAATTACTCGTGGCAGATGCAAATGTGACTGACACTTCTGCCAAGCACACCATGACACACCACAGGAGAGACAGAAAGCATTTTCAAGTTCACACACACATGCGTGGAATAAGTGAAATACAGAATTGTGACGATGATGATGTTGAATACAAAAAGAAAATGTGACCACCCACAGAAAATAGATTTAATTTGTTCGAGAACTGCTTTATAAATAAGCCCAGGTCATTTTCTGAAAGGAGAACTTTGATAGAGTTCTGATTTTTCACTGGATGAGTGTATACTCAGTGAAATACTCAAAAATATTGTGAATATGTAAACATTATTCCATCAGTCTTGTCCTAGAGAAATGTTTATGAAAGCAACAAAATCCGTGTGGAGCTTGCTTTAGAGGAAGTGCTCAGTGTGAGCACGGGTACATTCACAGCTTCCTGCTGTGTCTGCGGGTGGTCATGTGACTGACCTCACACAGCACGAGGCACTTCCAGTGAGACCATCAGTGTGCGTAAAGCTCCCATCCTGCCGTGCAGCGTGCAAGGCTGTCCTGTAAGCGGTTGCTATTGTTGTTCTTCCAGGTCTTATCTAAGTATCTGGTCCATTAGAGGGGCTCACAAGTTGATATTGTCAGTCAAGTTTAGTAGAAGCACTGACTGGGTGAGCGCACTACCAAATCGCTTTTGTCCCCCCTACAGACATCTGCAGATCGGGAAGTGCTTTCTTCTCTCCGGCCTGGATTCCATCTTCCAGCCCCTGTTACGATAGCGGTCACACAGCAGCGTTCTTATTGCAATATTGGAGCTGCTCCCTTTTCAGGAGTCTGGTTGAAATCAAGCAAGGACCCCTGCAGACAGAGGAATGTCACGGGAATACAAGCGGTAGGGGAAACTGTCTTGATAGGTAATCATCTTTAGCGTTATTACTATTATTGAAGTAGACAAATACAAGCTATTAATGAGCAGCAGCCTGGAAAATGAAACGGGGTAGAAGCTGCTCACTGACTGAGCACTTCCTCTAAAACAAGCTCCACATGGATTTTGTTGCTTTCATAAACATTTCTCTAGGACAAGATTGACTGAATAACGTTCACACAGTCACAATATTTTTGAGTATCTCACTGAGTGTACACTCGTCCAGTGTAGAGAGATGGTTTCAGAAGTGCCCTTCGAAGTTGCTGAGATGCAGAGAGAGGGGACATTTCTGTCTAGGATGTCGGCCCCGATGCTCGTGACTGCGACCTGTTATTCAAAGAAGTGGTTCCTGACAGCTTTGCCCCCGACAACGCCCGTTCACAAGTGCCCAGCTGCGAGGGCAAGCACTCTGCTCCACGTGCCAACAGCAGACAGAAGCATTGTTGGGTCCCCGAGTGTCCCGAGACCTTGGGGAGAGGCACTCTGTCGGGTCACCACGGGGCCACCTTCCACAGCGGAGACATGGACACAGGCGGGGGTATGGGCGTTCACTGAGGAGCAGGAGTCAAACCATAGGTAAGAAGGCAAGGCGCATGCCCTCTGCATTCTCTTTCCTCACTCTGTACGGAAAGCCATGGATGCCTGGAAGGCAGGTTTTCTTTGAAGGAGCTGCCTGGTGGAAAGGACACTGTGTACTTGAAATGGAATATATAACAAAAATCAGATGGGAGGCCCAGTGAAAACCAAGGACAGAACCTGAAGAAGTATCGTCACTGCCAAGCAAGGCCAACGATGGGCCCCAAAGAAGAGCTCGGGGGAGGGTGGCAGAGGTGACAGAGCCTGTGGCGGGCAGTGTGGGGAGGCCTCGTGGTCAGAGGGGGAGTGACCGCTCACCAGGCCCAGGAGGCGGCTCACTAACAGAATATTGTGACAGTCTTTTCGCTCTGGTCAAAAAATAGATGAAGAGAGAGAACGCGCCTGGACCCCAGAGGCGCTACAGTGAGCAATCAAGAAAGGCTGCTGGTCCCGGACGGCGTGAGCTCCAAGTCTGAGAAACAGGGAGTGCTCACAAGGGCAGGAGAGTCATCGCGCAGGAGGCCCCTCGCCAGGCAGGAGGCTCCGTCAGCGTGGACGCGTCTCTGTGATTTTCAAGACTTCGGTGCAGTAACTGTGAATGTAACACACAAGAAAAAGTTTTAATATTCATGTTTCGTAACTCCAAAATTTATTTTAGAAGTTACACAAGATAAAGAACGTGGGGGAAGTTACTGAGAAAGTGAAAAAAAAATTGGAGAAACAAATTTCTCTTCATTGCTGTGTGTCCTAAAGTTTTAAGAGTTAGGGAAAAATAAGTACTTAGTATATCTGGAACAGAATCAAATTATACTTCAACTACAAAAATATAAGGCCTAAATCTCGACAGAAATTGATACAAAGAGAGCAAATCTACTAAAATATAGGATATCCTGTGGTTGTAGGTGAATTCCATGCCTGGACGCACTTTCTTTTGGTGAAATTGATCAAAACGACCAAAAAGAATAATGAAAACAAGGTTTGCTGTGTGTATGGCGACTCAAATAATACAAAAAAACCATGAAACTACAAGAGGGTCTTTGTGTTTAATCAAATGTTTATTATTTTGGAGTGGGACAGAATGTGTCAATAATTAACTTGGGCATGGACACTCAATACTGTATTTCTCAGTCTTTTTGCCAATCTACTTCTGACATATTATAAGTATTTATTAACCTTCCCCATAGTTGGTCAAATATGCCCTCAAAATAATAATTTACCATAGATCAGCACCAGCAAAATAGCCATATCGTTCAAGACTAGTAGTAGGCTTGTTAAGATAAGGGGTTTTTAATCTTTATTTTCTTTAAATCATTTCTTTGGTGTTCTAATTTGGTTTTATTTTTATAAGATGTTTGTGTCTCGTTTTCGAAGGAGGAGAAGGGGACGACAGAGGATGAGGTGGTTGGATGGCATCACCGACTTGATGGACGTGAGTTTGAGTAATTTCCGGGAGCTGGTGATGGACAGGGAGGCCTGGCGTGCTGCAGTCCAAGGGGTCACAAAGAGTCGGACACGACTGGGCGACAACTGAATTTTCGAAGTGGGCCCACTGGAGATAATTATTTAAATGGGACCCAGTGGACAGTAGAGGACCCACATTTTTCCTTAATCTCCAATCAAATCTCATAATCCTGAGAAAACACCCCTTCTTGTTTCAGGGCTGTTGAGTGTCTGGAGAGGGTCTCTGTGCATCCTTGGTGCTTTAAAGTACCATCTTCTGTGTGTGTACGTCTGAAGCCACACTATCAGATCTTCTAGTCAGCTTGCTACACTTCCTCAAACATATTAGATCTTCTAATGGTCGTGTGACAAGGCATAGGGCGAGAATTTTCTCCTATTCAGTGTGTCTTTGAACACTTACTTTGTGTAATAGATGACTCTCGGGTTTGTTAAGGATTGGAGATGCAGCACTCCTGCCCTGTGGAGAAAATCAGGTGGCTGTGAAATTGTTCTAGTCCAGAGTGGCCTGTGTGCTGGGCTTAGTTGCTCAGTCGTGTCCGACTCTGTGCGACCCCATGGACTGTAGCCCACCAGGCTCCTCTGTCCATGGGGATTCCCCAGGCAAGAATACTGGAGTGGGTTGCCATGCCCTCCTCCAGGGGATCTTCCCAACCCAGGAATTGAACCGACCTCTCCTACATTGCAGGCAGATTCTTTACCATCTGAGCCATCAGGGAACCCCAAGAATACTGGGTGGGTAGCCTACCCCTTCTCCAGGGGAACTTTCTGACCCAGAAATTGAACCAGGGTCTCCTACATTGCAGGCAGATTCTTCACCAGATGAGCCACAGGGAAGCCCAAGAGTGGTTTAACCCTATGGAAAGGGTTAAACCAGAAAAATGACCTAAAAAGTTGACAAGAGGGAGAGGGTCTGCCAGACCTTTGTGAAATTGGTCCAGGGCCTTGAGAATGCTTAAATTCTTTGTTTACAGGAAGTTCACTCTCCTCTTCATTTTCTTTGAAAATTGAGAACCCAGAGGTGAGGGGAAAAAAGTGAATCAATTAAGATGAATTAGAATTAAAATTAGGATTCTAAAATCTAATCATTTAAAAACAGGTACTTCAAGTCCCTGTCTTTCTGAGTGTGAACGTGTATCAGAAGTCCCTGTCTTTCTGAGTGTGACTGTGTGTCAGGACGTCGTGCGGTGAGCATCGGCCACCTCTATGCTCTCAGAGTTGTCAATGCCAGGGGCTGTTCTTACTCTGAAAAGTATTTTTTCTCCCTTCTCCTTTTCTTTTTCAGAACTGTTTTAGTATCCAGGCACTGAAAAAGCCTAAAAACATTACCAGGCTGATGGCAAAGATCATCCCTAGCACCTACGTGCTGTTCTAGAAATATCTCCCCGTAGAAGAAACCAGAGTTTCTAAGAAAAACGAAGCAGCGAAGGTACAGAATGAATCTGGAGCATCTTGACACACCAGAACAGAGAGCTCTCAAAGGCGACATGAGCCGTATCCAGAAGACTCGAGATTCAGCTTAAACAGGCTCCCGCTGGCTGAAGGTGAACAGGCTGAACTTCAGTAGAGACAGTGATTATAGTCTGTAGAAGCCTGTTAGATATGTTTAAATCTGCTTATTAGCAAGAAATTTTAGGAAACCTAATTGGTCCCCTTTGGAGGATGATAGGGAACAAATTAATTATTTTGACAACAGTAAATAAAAAGATAACATCAAACCCTTACTGTGCCTCCACAAAGCCTATTGTGCGGCCAAACAGTAGGTGAGTATGAGCTTCTCCTCATGAAAATATTCTAGTAAAGCAAAAATGCACTGTAGAATTAGAACACTGGCATTCTGCAGACTTCACTGAATCCCTGGATCTAGTCACGGAGCAGCATCGCCTGGTAACATCACAAAAACACAACCAGACTTGAGGGACTTCCCATCAGGGCCACCACGGACACGGGCCCCGATGTGCTCCAGACCTGCCGGGCAGAGGCCGTTGGCAGGATGCAGGGGACAGTGCTCAGTCAAGTCCAGCTCTCTGTGGCCCCATGGACTGCAGCCCACCAGGCTCCTCTGTCCATGGGAGTTTCCAGGCAAGAATCCTGGAGTGGGTTGTCATGCCCTCCTCCAGGGGATCTTCTCGACCCAGGGATCCAGGCTGCATCTCTTGCAGCAGGGGACAGAGGGATACGCTGGACTCCACCATGTGTGAGGTCAGGCAAGTTGTGGGGGCTCCACAGGACAGGCTTTAACATGGGGGAGGACAGAGGTGACCGGCATCAGAGCAGAGCGCTGAGAGGCTTCCGTGGCTTTGGAGCACCAGCCAAGTCCTGGGCTGTGACCTGGATGGGGGTCAACAGTGTTTTCCTTGAAATAATTCAGGAGGTTCTGTCTCTTTTGTGTCATTTTACTGTGTCTGTAGCTTAGATTTTTGAAAGGTTAAAAGACAAAATAACAAAAAAAAATCCTTGTGTATTAATATTGTTATGTTTGGAGGGGATAATGATCAAAAGAAATTGGTATTAGGCGATGCTGGAGAGAGTTATCCATATTTTGAATTATGATCAATTTCAGACGTGTGGAAAAATGAAGGAATACTCTGACACCGAGTGTACATCAACCAAGATTGCCTGATGTAATCATGTCGCCCCTTGATTTCAAGTTTTAAAATACATAGAATATTGGCTACAAGTTAAGGTCTCTTTGCTTCTCTCCAAAGTCTCATTCCCTTTCCTCTGCCCCATTCCTTCCCAAAGGAAATCACTGTCTTCATTTTTATTCATGCAAAGTGTAGAAAACATTTTGACAGGAGTTACTGGCTCGTAGTACATGTTTCACTGATGCTGGAGAATGATACTGTGCAGGTGAGGCCCGGAGTGGTCCGGGGCCCAGAGCTAAGGAGCAGGGGGGCCGGGACTCAGCATCTGCAGGACAGCAAGGGACCAAGGGGAGACTCCTGGGGTGAAGATCTTGTCCTCAGAATCCAGGCTTCACTCTCTTACAGGTCTAATAGTTACAGATTCTCCTGGGTTTTCGACATATACTATTATATAGTCTATATTAGACTGTGGTATTGGAGAAGACTCTTGAGAGAACCTTGGACTGCAAGGAGATCCAACCTGTCCATCCTAAAGGAAATCAGTCCTAAATATTCATTGGAAGGACTGATACTAAAGCTGAAACTCCAAACCTTTGGCCACCTGATGCCCAGAACTGACTCATTTGAAAAGACCCGGATGCTGGGAAAGATTGAGGGCAGGAGGAGAAGGGGACGACAGAGGATGCGATGGTTGGATGGCATCACCGACTCAATGGACATGAGTTTCAGTCAACTCTGGGAACTGGTGATGGACAGGGAGGCCTGGCACGCTGCAGTCCATGGAGTCACAAAGAGTCGGACACAACTGAGTGACGGACTGAACTGAACTATTAAACAATGTATGTAGCTTATATATAATAATATAGCTATATATATTCTTAAGATATAACTATGTTTATAGATACATGTGTAACTCACATGTAATAGTATATCAATGTATAATTTCTTCTTTTCTCCTTTTGTCCCAGCACATAAATAAGCTGGAACCTCTACCATAAATTCAAACACAAAAATATAAAATCCTGGCCAAAAGGGGACACATTTTTAAGACTGTTTTGCCTCGCTTGTGATGTCTGGTTGCGTGTATGCAGCTAAGTTGTTTAATGTACTGGTTAGCATCTCGATTATTGAAAAGTGCCCAGAAGAGGCAACACTCTTAATTTACTGGGGCTTCCATCTCCTCAACTGTAAAGGTAAGTGAGACATTAATATTGTAAGATTCTTTTAGTTTAAAAGTTCTTTGATTCTTCAATCTCCATTTTTTTCAAATATTGTTGAATAAATACGTGATGGTTCGGTTCTCTTAATTTTTGGTAACTAAAGACTAAAAATTCAAGGATAAAATAGGGATCCTCAAAATATAAAGAGTCAGATGAATGTATTTTATCGTTGTATGATTAGAATGCAATGTTTAAAAATCTGTAGGCATGGATAGCATGATGCTGACGGCATTAAAGTTGCTTGGTAGAATTTTACCTCGTGTTTCTTTACTTCTATTGTTTATCTGCATTTTCTAATTAATGACAATAAGCGAATAACTTGAAAAGTAAAATAGAAAATAAATCTATGATGCCTTAAGTGTGCACACCACACTGTCTGTCCCTGTGCACCCCTCTCTCTCTCTCTGAATGCCCTTACCCGTGAGGCCAGGCCAGCTGTCTGCTCTCCTTCCCTGGAGCCTCCGCGCCATCCAAGCTCTGCACCCCACCTGCCCCTTTGGGGCCCCCTGCTGTCTCCCCCACCCTACGCTGTGGGCCGGCCCCAGCCCCCTAGCAGCCCTTCCTGTGGAGCAGAAGAGAGTGGTGGAGGGCGAGCCCCACGGAGGAGCACCTCCTGAGCGTCCCCTCTGGATGCAGGTCTCCGGCACAGATGCTGGTTCCTGCTGAAGGCGGTGCTGGCCGATCCCCTCCGGGCCCCGAGGCCCGCGCACGTCCCCAGCCACGGCTGTGTTCCAGCCTGTCTGCGCACCGGCCTGGCTCTGCTGGTTCTTCTTTGCCACTATTGCATTTGCTTCACCTGCTCTGGTTTCCTCCACGACCCAGGGGCCAGGGAGCCCCCTCCTCGGCAAGTGACCCGATGACCCTCTGTGCTCTGGTCTGTGCTGGCAAGCACCTGTCTGATGGCCTTGATGGACACCTGTGACCTCGTCTTTGAGATCTGTGTTTTGGAGCCAGTTTGCAGATCTTTGGAGATCTCGTTTTTTGGAGATCCTTGGCAGACGGTGTTTTTCACGTGCTAGTTTGAGCTGTATAGGCTCACAAATTAATGTTCAATTTCTTGTTAGCCGAATATTCTTAGAAGTCTTTGAGACAGCGTGTTGTCTCCAGTGAGCAGCTCTGTCTTATCAGAAGTTCACGTTGGTGTCAGATTGTGAAACCTGCACGGTCTCAGCCTCACTCCCCCGTCTCCCGCCCCAGCATGGACAGTAAGCCACTCCCCACTACGCGAGGCTTCAGTTTCCTAAACTATGACAGTAACCGTTTCTAATGTGGCCTTTTTACTTCTAATTTGGTGAAGGAAATGGCAACCCACTCCACTACTCTTGACTGGAAAATCCCATGGATGGAGAAGCCTGGTGTAGGCTATAGTCCATGGGGTTGCAGAGAGTCGGACACAACTAAGCAACTTCACTTTCACTCTTTCTAGAATTTTAATATCAGTTCATCATATATGTTAATATCAGCTTTAAAACGAGCAACTCCTTTAAATCAATCTAGACAGAGGGCATCCAGCAATTTCTCTTTCTCGTGGCCTCCAGGTAACAGGGTGGTATTCAGCTCCAGCCCTTGAATTCCTTCCTGGGGAGAGTGAAAGCAGGTTCAGGGAAAAACAGCCCTGCTCCTGGACACTGTGCTCAGAGGGGACTCTGGAAAGCCCGCTGACCCTCCTCCTGTAAACCTCACGTCACCCACAGTGGCAACAGTCAGAGCAGGGAGAGGCTTGGAAACCGATGCTGGAAAAGGCAGATAAGGAGACCTAACACACGCGGCTGTCCACGCTGGACTTCTGGGAAGGTTAGTGAGCAGATTGCAGGCGGAGTCCAGCAAAATTCAAGCCCCGCAACGTGGGCATAGCCAGGGCACTGCAGGGAGAAGGCAAGGAAGACCAGAGCCCACCGGGAACGGGAAGGCTTGGCTGACTTCCCCACACCCCAGCGTGCTGCGCAGAGTCTCCCTGCCCGGCTTGCATGACACGTAACGAAGCCCTGCAATGGGGTAAGAGCTAGAGGCCTGTAGAGGGACAGCGACGCCCACACTAGATCAGAGAAGTGACCAGAGGTCTCTCGGGGCCTGAGCAAGGCTGAGCAGACATTCGTCCGTAGTGAGCTGCTAACTGTTTATTACTGTTGACACCCTGGTGAAGGAAACGGCCACCCGCTCCAGTATTCCTTCCTGGGGAACCTCATGGACAGAGGAGGCTGGTGGGCTACAGTCCATGCGGTGGAAAGAGCCGGACAGGGCTGAGCAACTAAACTACCACCGCCACGGTAGACAGCTGTGTGTGGAAACGTGCCTTTGGTTTTTACCGTCATCACCTCACGCTCCTCTGCAAGGACTTCCTCTGAAATCTCTGGACCGGGGGTTCCCACTGGACCCGTGACACCCCAGGGACGGGAGAGGAAAGTGGTGGATCCTTGCTGGGAGTCTGATCAGCAGTCACAAGACAACCATGGCCCCTGAGCCCTGGAGAAAGGTCCGACTCCACGCGTGATTCCTGGGGGCTGAGGAGCTCTCACCTGCGGTGACGGGCTCACTGTGGTGACCACTTCACTGTACGTGCAAATATTGAATCACTACATTGTGCTCGAAACTAGTACAAAGCTTTGTGTCAATTATATCTCAGTAAAAATAGAAACACAAAAATATGCAAAATATCTTTTAAATATATCTTATGCTGATTGTATTTTGAAATAATAGTATTCTAGGTATATAGGATTTAATAAACTATGTTATGAAAGTCCATTTTCTCCATTTCTGTTTTCTTTTTATTCAGAGCAACTAGAAAGTTTTCGGTTGCATTTGAAGCTCATGTTGCGCTTCTGGAAAATGTGATCTAAGCCCATCTTCCTCGAACTTTACACACAAACCATCTGGGAATCAAGTTCCAGTGCAGATTCTGATTCCGGAGGTCAAGGTGGGGCTCCCAGGAGACGCCGAGTGGCTGGTCCTGATGCTGCTCGCCTGGCTTCTGCGTACGTTTCGAGAAAAGCAGGAGAGAAACAAAGGCATCTTCATGCTAATTGGGAAGCAGAACCCCTGCTGTGGAGTGTATTAAAGATTAAGTGGGAATTGTCCCCTTCCTACAAATTAAGGAGATCGTGCATCAGAGATAGGTTGTTAACGTGTCTCTCCTTTCAAATCCCTCCCTTCTTGATGCTCTTGTAGGCAGGGAGAAGACCCGGGAGAGGGGGCTTCGCGAGCTTAGTTTCCAGCTTCATTCCTGACATGATGTGGACTCTGGACCAAAGGCTGCCCTGTCCTGAGGGATTTTTCTCACGCAATTTAGAAGAGAAACCATGGTTAGAGCTTGAATGCCATGGAGCCTCGGATGGAGAAGAGCCACCCCACGTGGAAGGCTGAGTGGTGTCCTGATGCGGGAAAGGGAGAGGGCGCTAGCTAGCCCAGGATTTGGGGTGATGGATGGACACACGGGTAGATGTGGCGCTCCTCGCTTCCCAGGCCCCCACGGACACTCGCCCCCCGCCTGCCGGCTCTCCCACTTTGTCTCTAGCCACACCCTTGCGGGGCCAGGCCCCTCTCCCAGGAGTCCCAGGAGTCTCCACTGCGAGACCGGAGCCTGAGCATCAGTCTGTGTGGGGCAGCCCTGGTCTTCCTGCAGCTGCTGGTGTTGAGCCTGGCATCATTAAAAGGTGCCCAGGAACACCCCCACCCCCCACCTCACCATTGCTTTTACATCCCCTCTTCTGCACAGCAGCGTCCTGGGCTCCCTGATAATCAGGATCAAGCTCCTCAGCCAGTGACATTCCCCACCTTGTCCTGGCCTCCCAGTAACACAGAGACGCAAAACAGGAAGCCCAGAGCCCAGAGCACAGCGTCTTGTCCCGGTCTGTAGACAAAATCCAGACACGCCCAGACAATCAGCCCCCGCCGCTTCCTAGGCTGCAGGTCCCCGCGTTTTTACTGAATTAGCCTCCAGGCCCCTGGTGAGACTATTTCTTGCCTAGAATGTAGAGGCAACCAGCCCCTCCCCTCGAGTCCTTTCAGCATGCTGTCTTTGCCTCATGTCCTGTGTGGGAAGATGAGCCTGTTTTCTACAAGGCTGTGGAATTAACTTAACCTGAGACAGGACCATGTAACATATTACTGCTCCCACTACACAAAAGGAAAATCTACCTGGGCCCTTCTCTTGTGGGAATAAAACCTTTTTCCATGGATGTTGACTTGCTTGAGTGAAGTACATTTGGAGCAACACCCCTTGACTAAAAGTGTTGCTGTTCGTCATCGCCAGCCTCTGGGGGCTCCTCTTGTACCGGCTGAGTCAGTGAACAAAAGGGCAGGAGGAGCCTCCCCAGGCTGTGTCTTTCAGGACTACAGGTATGATTTCTCCAACAAGACTGCGATGCTTTTGAGGTACTATGTTGAGCCCATTTGTTAGGGATGGAATGTGGAGATTCCCAAATCATTGAATGACTTCTTCACGTCTTCCCTTAGAAATCTGGAGGGAAAGGCAGGGTGTAAGGTCCCCTGAGCTAATGTGTCATGAGTCCTCACTTACCCAGTGGACCGCATGATAGTCTATGTTCCCAGGAATTTGTCCTGGGTCCAGTGACAGCCACCCCCCACTCCCTGTATGACATACCCTGACAAGCGGCTGCAGGGTCATCTAAGAAAGATCGCTTATTTTCATGATGTTACTGCAAGGTCTTTCTCCAAAGATATCCTTCATTCGAGATGTCCACTCATTTCTAGGACAGGATGAGGACACGGAATCTTCATGGAGGGCCTCATATCGGACATCTTGTCACAGATATCAAAGTCCTCAGTTCTGCAAATCAAATAGAACCTTCTTTTTCAGCTCAGCAGATCATCACTTGTGGCCATGGCTGATGGCTTAACTGCTTTGCCCTCAGGTGCCATGACAGGCAAATTCCTAACTTGCCAGATTCCCTCTCCCAAGTGAAATAAGGAACTTTAATTTCTGCTATTTCTCCTGTTTTGACGTGTCTGCCACATCCCAGGTATCAGCACGTGTATCACGCCGTGTACATAGTCACAAGGAAATGTGCTGGCTGCCAAGGCTGAAAAGACAGAGCTGCTAGGGCATCGCAATATCAGATTCCAGGCCAGCTCAGTGAGAACAGTCCCGAAGTCTGCAACAGGACAGGGCTGTTCCCACCATGAGCACAAGACCCTCTGTTCTTCCTCCAGGGAATTAGTGGTGATGCAACTGCCATGGTCACCATGGAATGATCTCTGAGGGCCGTGCTTCTCATAACCACCCTGCAGTTCGGCATCTAGGGTGGTCGTGTCATAGTGGTGAATCATGTTACCATGTAGCTCATGTGACCACATCTTAGCCAAAAGGAAAGTCAGAAAAGTAAATGCCTAAGAATTCTAATATCCTAGTGAGAGACAGTCCCTACCTTTTGAACTAAGGAGACTCAAGTCTTGGGGTGGTCCTGGGTACAGGAAGAAGGTTCAGATGCTGGAGACTCAGAAAGAGTGAGAAAGTTCCCTGCACTGTGAGGGACAGAAAGACTGATGGACGTGCCACCTTCTCCTCTTGTCAACCTCTGGTGTCTTCTCTGCAGCCGTATTTTTTCTGAATTCTTTTTTCCAAATGACTCTCAGTACTGAAAGTATTCTAGATATGCATGACACTTAACACTGTGCCCAGGACAACGAAGAAAGCTTCAACTCCTAACACAGGAAGGTCTAAAGTGTGTCTACAAATACATATTGTTAAGTTTAGTGATGAGACCCATAAGCAAACTGGAAAAGGAATCGAGGCTCTTTTAGTCAGCACCTGATTTGTACCAGCGCTGTTACATGTACTCATAAGCTACGATGCATCCGTCCCTTCCCTTCATATAACTCGAGTGGTTGCAGAGACATTAAACAGATGATGCAAGGACAGGAGTATGTGATGGAAAGACTCCAGACGCCAGATCGTTCAGAGACGAGAGAGCAGGCATCCAGAGGGTGGTCTGGAAAGACTTGTCGGGAGACCTTGGGTGTCTGGATTTATTGGACTACCAAAGATGAATATTTCTTGTTTTGGTAAAAATGTAGATCACGTTCTTAAAATTATGAATCTAGGGATGAGATAAATATATTTTATAGATTATCCTAGTTTGCTGGCTTTAGTCATCCAAACCTTAAATTCTCAATAGTCTTTTAGAGTTCAGAATCACATTTGATACAATTTATATCTATACGTTCTGCCAAAAAAATGACCAGTTCTATAAAATCAGACCAGATCTATAAAATCATAGGTTCTCTAAAAACCTGAATATGAATGCTTTATTACTCCAGACTCCCCCGATATCAATTAACATGCAATGGGATAGTCAGTCCAAGACAGACGCAAAAGCATTTCCGCAAGCCCCTCTGAGTTCAAGGCCAGTCTTTTCGAATCCAGCGCAGACATGAGATCACACAACCAACTTCCTTCTGCCCATAATGTACTTGACATGCCAGCTCCTTCTTGCGAAGTGACCCCTAGAAGTTATTCATTCTTCTGTTTTCAGTTAATCACCTAAACCTTATTCCTTTTAATCATTTACTCATCAAGACTTCTCAGATGTTTTGACTAGTTGAGGTCAATTATTTGCAGTGAGAATGGGTTTCCCATTTTTATCATTGTTGAATACACGAGTAAAACAGCGCTTATCACACATATGTCTAACTCTGCGAGTTTAGCTTTGGGTGGAGTAGGTTACGTGAAGTGTCACGTTTTTCATGGTGTACACTGGGATACAAAGACATCTGGATTCTGGATCTTAACCATTGTAATGACTTTATTTTATTTGCTGCTGTTTTTCGTGTCTAACAATCCTCTGTGCATCATGCCACTCTGTCACTGATGCAGACACAATTCTGAAGCAAAGCAAAGAAAGTATTTACAGACACATCAGGAGCTTCCCGAGCCAACACTCGATGGGTCACCTTCCTGGTCCACGTGGAGAGCTGGACCCACACCTTGATCTTCGTGTGAAGCACAGTGTGGGAGGGAGTGGAAGGGTCCCTGTAGAGACCAGAGACCCATGTCTGCCCAGAAGCCCAGAACTGAAGGGAAGAGACAGTCCTCCTTATACCACGAGAGATCCATCTGTTGTTGGAGAGATCGGAACGTGCCTCTGACGGTTGAAAATCAGCCTAGGGTATGTTCTGTGTGTTTAATGATTCAGGACACAAGAGTACCTGGGGACTTTTGTGTGTTAAACTGAAGGACGTTCATTAGAAGGGGCTGCATACTCCATTTCTATTCTCTTACTAATTAATTAATTATGGATATAAGCTATGAATTTTCTAATAAAAGCTTTAATCTATACAATCTATACAATGAACTTCTAAGGGCAGCATAAAGTATATTAGACATAGTTTAAGAGTTTGATAGATATTTGAAATCAAAAAATGTTTTGTTTTAAGGTTTAATTGCAAACTACAGAGAGACTTTTCCTCGCAACAGTCTTTGAGGTGCTCCAATCTCATGCGCGCCCTGAAGGGTTTACTTACTGTGCCGTTCTGCAGAGGCCCGGACTCCGTTTTTTAATAAATCATAACTTACTAGGTGCATCTGCAAGGGAACGGCAAGATGCCGACTGCGTTGCTGTGTGTTCCGAGGCTTCACGACTCTTTCATTTTCCCCTCCTCCTAGCCATCTGAGTGCTGCAGGCTCAGTCTCAGAGGGCGGCTGGAAAGAGGACGAATGCGTGGCTGGAGCCAGATCCTGTGTGGGGCGGTCCATGTGCTGGCCGCGTGGTGAGGGCAGGCGTGTGTCTGCTGCAGGGCCCAGCATACCCCCCTGTGAGGTGGGAACCCAGGCGCTGGCTCCCGTCATTTCAATGAAATGCACGTGCAGGTTAGGTACCACAGCTTGTGAAGCAGGGTTGTGTCTGTGTGTGTGCGTGTGTGTGCGTGTGTGTGTGTGTGTGTGTGTGCATGTTTCTGCATGTGGGCAGGAGCCCAGTATTTAATAGACAGTGCATCTTTATAGACATGCACACGTGTAAGAAGTACACTCACATATGTAAATTTGTGGTTTAAAATACCATGGCTTAGTGTCGTTAGAGATTTCTTTTCTACTTACTGTAAGATGAGCTATTGGAGGATGAAAACTGAACTTACTGCTAACACAGCTAAGACAAGGCAGAGAAATTCACAGGGAATAACTACATATGTGTGTATGTATTTGTGCACATATATGCACTTTTCATTTGCTCTTTATTTTTAAATGTGTATTTGGAAGTATTTTTAAATAGTCACATATATTCAAACTCTTAAATAGAGCCCTGGAACTCACTATTTAACCTAAACACCATTTTTTTTCCTGTAAATTTTATTCTGCCTATTATTCCAAGCAAGCCTTTGTCCTTTGAAAAATGGAAGCCATTCCCATTGCGTGTGGTTACAGGTCTGGATGGGCGTGGAGCCCTCCTGGGCTGCATCCTGAGCACACAACCTGCAGCATCGGCCTTTATCAGCTCGGCCGGGTGTCGGGGGCTCAGGATCGGGGTCTTAGACACAGCAGAATACATGCTCCCATTTTTTTCCACCGACTATAAATGATGCCTATTCTTTGCTCCATGGAACATCCGATGTGGTGCCCAATCAGCTGAAAAAGCTGCACAGACGTCATTCGTTCTCTGGGTGTGAGAGGGAGGAGGGAGAGGGAGGGAGCCTGCAGCTGCTCGCCGAGTGGAGTCTCCATTAGGGCAGCTCTATTGATTTCTGAGTCACAGCCGCAGCAGCAGAGCGGGCTGGGGGCATGGAGCACGTCCCCGAGACAGGAGCCACTGGAGGCAAAGAGGCACGCGTGTGTATGAACATAAGCATGTATGCAGATCATCGCACAAGGCAGTCATGCATCTGTTACCAAGAGAAACCAAAATCTAACAGGGCACGTTCAGACAGCAAACTGAAAGATCGTTAATCAGGCGGACTGAAATGGATGAGAAACGTGGAACAGAATGGATTCAGAGAAGCCCTTCCTTCTAATTTTTAAGGCATTTTTCTGAGAGATGATAATGATCTAATTTCCAGAATGCCTTTTTTAAAAAACCTGAAAAATTGGACAGAGATATTGAAAAGTATGGTTTATCTGAGGGCAATCTTAAAGCTATACCCAAGAAAATTTTCAGAAGTCAGAGATTTACTAAATCTTGTTAGATGATTGCATTCTTTCATCACCTTTCATTTTTCTATTTTTGGTGCTTTCTGTTGCATAATATCTAGGATACAGTAACAGGCTGGTTGCAAATGCTTGAAACAGAAATAGGTTTCTTTGGAGGCTGCATTTCAGAGCATCCAACTGTGAGCCTGGGAGGCAGCATTAGAGATCTCTCAAGGTCTGTTGCCCAGGATTCGGTTAGAAATGATCGTATCTAGGTGTGAAAAAATGTTGTCTTGGTCTCTTAGGCAGCTTGAGTTTCTAACTGGCTGTTTTACCCCGAGACTTATCAGCTGCCCCTCTACCCAGAGGAAAGACAGAGGTAAGTGCAGCTTCACGGTGCTGGTGTCGGCAGGCAGGCAGTCTGTGAGCGAGCAGCAGAGATACAAAGAATCGAACAATTCATTGCCACCTTCCCCGACCACACACACACACAAGCACACACACACACAAGTGCGTGCACACACACACAAGCGCACGCACACACACACACAAGCACACAAGCGCATGCACACACACAAGCACACACACACACAAGCGTGTGCACACACACAAGCGTGTGCACACACACACAAGCACAAATGCAAGCACACTCACGCAAGCACGTGCACACACACACACACACACACTCCAACACCAGTCAGTTAAGGCGGGGAGAGGGCGATACCTTTTTAAAAAAAAAAAAAAACCCGAAAGGCAGTAAGCCATTATTAGCAAGAGCTATATTGAGCATGCTTGCCAGACAGGCAGCAGAGCTGAGCTCCAGTTCCGCCCAGACATGTGCCTTGCCATTTTCATTTTAATCAGCCTGCTCAGGACGGCTGCTGATTCATTTTGCAGGATGTCCCCCTGGGAGCCAAGGTGGAAGCCTGAGGCAGGCTGCTACAGCCTCCGTGCAGCCACGCGTCCGCCGGGGTGGGGGCGGGGTGGGCTGCACCCGCACAGCCCGCTGCAACATGGCCGTGGAGAGGTCCTTCATGAGAGCAGGTCCACTGCGGGCCACAGCACAGAAGGGAAAGAAAAGAAAAAATATGTCACATCGCCATTTGATTATCCAAGTACACCCCAACACACACGCGCGCGCGTGCACACACACACACGCCCCACACGCTCACAGACTCCTGCACAGAAAAGCTTGAAATTCTAGCTCCTTTGTGGTCACTGTGAAATGCAGAACACGCATATCTATCGCTTTACCTGGAAACTGGCTGGGGAGGTGTACCTGATTTAGCTGGAGACTTTGATTTGTGGGACTGACAACCTTATTATGCAGTGAGCTTATTATTGATATTATTCTGCTCTCGGTTGCCATGGCCACCTTGTGAGAGACATTCAATTTTCTCTCTTCCATCATCATTATCTATGAGGCCATCTGTTGTGGAAAATGAATTCAGGCTCATTTGCATGACTGATAAGCAATTTTTTTTTATCTATTTAACAGAAGGTCATATGCCGGGGATTTGGAGCTCGTGAAAAAAATGTGGAAAAAAAAAGCATGTCGAGAGGATGAGTGGGAGTGTGCGCCGGGCTGTGTGGAAGGGAAGCGGGTCCCTCAGGCCCGCGAGCCTGGCGTGTTGCGCCTGTCATTCCTGCCCGGGCGACATTTTTTTTCCCTAAGCTACTGCACACTAAACAGGAAGAGAGCTTTCCTCGCAGTCTTCTTCAAGCCCCCCTGGTTTTTGTACTCGTTGTTGGTGGGTGTCTTTTAATTTTTTTTTTTTTTTGATTCCCTGGACAATGAGTTATGATATCAATATTCACTGAAGACAAAAAGCAGCCTTTTCTGCGTCTCGGTGGTAGGCATACTCCTCATCATCCTTTCAAACTTGGGGTGGACGAGGGCTTGCTTGCTCTCTGTCTTTCAAGCCAGCTCAGTCACCAGCCCTGAGCTTGTCTCACTTGTGAGCGGCTGTGGTCATGTCGTGAGGTACGTGGTCTTCGTTAGGTTAATTCTGGGGACTTAGTGGCCAGGATCTGTTTTTACCGGAGTTCAAGGGCTGGGGCTGTAATGCCTATTGTTTGCTCCTTTTTAAAGTTATTTTTATAGCATGGCTGGTAGCTGACATGTTCCCTGGCTAGGAGTTTGTAATCCACAGAAGTCTCTTTTTAAAGCAAAATGGGTATTATGTTGCATGCTCTAACCGTGATGATGTTTATAAAAAAGACCTTGCTGCATGAACTGTACTTGAATGATATGCAGATATTGAAACAAAAACTTCCCAGAGACTTTACTGGATTACTTTACGTTGCAAATAAAGCAAGTCATTTTTTTTTTTTAAACAAAGCCTGTTAAAGCATTAGATATTCTGGATGTCATGTTATATTGTCCGAATGGTAAGAAAGTTGACTTAGCTGATTCAAATTGAGAAACTCAAATAAAAAAATTTAAACTATAAGTGAAATGTTTCAAGTTCATGGTAATGAAACAGTGTTTCATTTCTAACAGAAATATGCCTTTAACACCACTTAAATTAATACACTAAAAGTTCAAGCTGTAAATTTTATCTTCAAACTAGATAAGAATAAAGCCATAAATATAGACACATAAAATATTCATATAATGGCTGGCTATTCAAAATATAGAGCTCTGATTTTGAATTTAGTATTTATTTAACCATGATAATTTCTTGTAGCTCTAAAATGATAAGAAATTAGATAAAAATCTAATTTTAAGTTACTTATTTAGTTAGAGTAAAACTGTTTGTGATAATAGGAGAGTTTAGGTGTAAGTGTTTGTATTTTTTACAGAACAAAACTAACTTCATAGACAAAAGCCCCCTAGTACCACCCTACAGGCATAAAGGAGGCTTTCTTTCTAATTGTTCAACTTCATGAAAGTCATGTGGCTTTTTAAATGATAAATAAAGGCATGTTTTCCCTAGATAAAACATAAACAGATTGAAATGGGATTATTTTACAAATTAGAAAAAGGGTTTTTGCACAACACTCCTTTCTGAAAAAACATCACCACTCATTTGTTAATACCTGTAAGTTTTCACCTCTTAAGAACTTTGAATCCAAAGTGTGGATTGTATATAATACATGCTAGTGATACCTTCTAGAAAAAAAAGGAAGTTTGTGTTTTCTAACTGACCTAAAGAGAAGTGTATGATTCTATCACCTCAAGAGCAATAGGTCAATTGATCAAAATTCTCCATAAAGTTGTAGATAGTAATACATTTTCTTTATCAAATACAAGAGACCAGAACTGATATGTTTGTATAATAGCTCTTTACTTGGTGGCACTTTTAAAACTCTCCCTACAGTATCACAGACTTCTCAGAAGCAGTAGTAGCTGTTATCTAACCTCCCTTTTTTAATCAGCCATTTTTTTTTTATATTTTAGCTTGAGTATTAAAGAAATTCTTTTTAACAATCAATTTTACATTTAGAGAATTCAAAACAGTAAAAGCCTGATAGTTTATGAAGATTATTTAAAGTGACATCACTTTTCTCAGAAGGCTGTGTTTTAAGCATCAGTAATATGATACCTGGATTTATGTTATAACATGAAGGATTATGCTGTTGCCTCTTGATCAGTACATACAGTCTTCAGGTTTGTGAAGCAAAACTGTCAACTTCTGAGAAACCTATGAGGTAGCAAAGTTTATTTTTTTCTCTAACACCCCCCCCCCCCAAAAAAAGTTAATTACCAACCTTGGTTGGATTCTTCCTTGCCTCCCTGACGTTTGACTGCTGCTAATTCACTGATTAATCTCATTAATGTGATTATAGTAGGATTTGGGGTTGGCTGCCATTGTTCTGCAGACAGTGCTATTCAGCCAGAGCACTTGCCACCTCATTCAGTTTTGCTGTGATTTTTAAAGGCTGTTGAGTGAGCCATTGTGAGCAAAGCTCTGGCCCTTTCTCTTTCAGCACCAGGAGCTGTCCGCTGCTGATAGCAATTACGTTCAGCTGGGACTGACTTCCTCCCAGTTTACTGGCAGTGGAGAAAGGGCTCAGTTTCATCACCTTAATGACTCTGTTCATGGAGGTGGAAGGGGGGAGACGGCTTTATGGTCACAATAGGATGTTCTGAGGAGTGGGGCAGAAGAGATTGGCAATCTCCAGACCTTTATTTTGCACATAAAATTTTTACCCTACTTTTCAAATTACCAGACAGGATTTCATCAAAATTACTTGCATATATGCAGTTGTGAGCTGGAAAACTGTGAACAACGTGGACATGTTTTTCAAATTGAAAACTCTTATATACTTATTGATAAAATTTCATTTTTGAAAAGATGAGCCAGAATTACCAAGATGAACCAATACGGCAGAAGTACACTTAAAACACACATTTCAACTCCTCTTGAGTTAGACTTGCATTCTCCAGCAGAACTTAGGCCAGTTTCATGAATCTGTGTTAGATCCTGAAATCAAGGTTGAAGGCCCAATAATTTGTGACCATGTATGTGTGGTGTACAAAAATTCCTACAAGACTGTGAGTATATAGTTTCCTTTGGATTTTATGAGCATGATTTTAGGAAAATATGAATATTTCTCAGAGAATGGACTTCTTCAATATTGACTTTCATTGTTCCTGTCATATTTTCAACCCAATTTACTTTTCACCCAACATTTGTTTTTTTCACTCTCAGAAATGTTTATATTTCATAATTCATGACTGAATATACCCAATTATTTCACTGTCTGATGCTTTGCAACTCTTTTATACACCAGCTTTCTGTAGATAAAGGAATGAAATGAGCTCTTTTGTGGCCTCAAACCTTTTTAAAGTTTTTCTATTTGTTAAAACTATATTTAAAATTCAAAACTTAGAGTTAATAATCCGATTATTTGGTGATTTGCTTTTAGAAATACTTTACATGTCTGATAGATAATCCAACCATTTCTCTGAGGAAGATTCATTTTGTTGTCTAAAAAATGCTTTCAAAGTCACATGTATAAATTATGTTCCCAGCTCTACCTGTGGGGCAATCTAATTTCAGTGAAAGATGTTGTTTGCAGAAATATATCATCTGAAATGCTTTTACTCATTAAACAATTTTGTGGCTATATTTTTAACTTCAGACAACTTAAAATTGTATTTCCTCTTAGAAATTTTATATTAAGAAACCCATTCAGTGGCGTAAGAGGGACTAGAAAGACACTTTCCTATAATGACTCCTCTGCCTCGATGCTGAAATGTGGCGTGGCTAGATAATCCCTGAAGTCCAGGACTATGATTTCCAATCAATAACCAGTCTTTGAAACGCATCGAGTACTTTACCATAAAGTCTACCTTGATGCAAGGTCTCACCAGAACTCTGCCTAAGAAGCAAATGAATGGCAGATTCAGAAAGAGATTTTCAGTTTTCCTAAATTCTAATAATCAAATTGTTTGCATCATAATTTGATTGCAATAGTATTATGCATGTTCTTATTTTCAAGATTTAAAAACATTTTCTCATAAATGCCTTTTTAAAAATTTTCTTTGAAAAGAAACATGTAGCATGCCTTAGAAAAGGGTAATAGAGGATAAACTTGAACAAAAACTTGAAAATAATTAACATATTTTTCACCAAATAAGTTTCATCATAGTGCAGTCTTTCTCATAACTCTTACCTGACATTGATTTACACTTAGTTCAAACTAAAGAGAAAAGATAGCACAAACTTAAAGAAGAAAATATTTTAAAAATTTTATTTTGAAGTTGTAAAGGTAAATCACATGTGTACATTATGTGTGACAGATATAATATATGTATATATTTTAAATTGGCATACCCCACAAATGAAAAGCATTGCCTATAATGGTCATAACTTGTACAAGGAATAATGACAAATACTTTTATAGTAATTTATTGTATGATTTTTCAATGTCAGGTTAGCTTAAGGTGGCAGACATACATTTTTCTCACATCAGGCTGTGTTTCGATGCTGGGTGGCTTCAGCGGGAAGCGGCTTTGTGTCCTCTGCGTCTCTGTCTCTCTCTGTCTCTCTAGCCCCCTGTCCCCACCCCTCCTGCCCTCTGTCTCTAACTCTGTCCCTAGCTGTCTCTCCCGCTGCCCTCCCTTCTCGCTCTGTCTCTCTCACACCTGCATTGTTCAGGCACACACAATGATTTTTCTATGCCTGTTTTCACAATGAAACTGTGTTAAGCTTTGACATCATAATGAGTCCTTGGGGCATCTGTATAAGTAATCAGAGATGGCAGAGAAAATGTAAGCCAGGTGCTATCAAACAAACTAGAAAGAGCGCGTAAATGCTTATTTACTGTGTGAGGAGACACTGGTCAGCACTGCTGTGTTGGGCTGCTGGGTTAGGAAATTTATCCTAAAATATATCTCTTTAAAAACAACCCCTGCTCCCCACGTGGTGATTATTGGAAACGTTGGGAGGGGGAGGAAGTGTTTCAGCTGAAGCGTGAGGGGCGTTGTGCTGAGGAGCCGGGATGGCACCCGGCAGTCTCTCGCAAGGTGCCTGCCTCTCAGACCACGGTGACTTCCAGCAGGGCTGGACGGGAAGGCAGTCATAACCCCTGTGCTAACCGGGATGTCTGGTCTCGAGAGGGCAGGCGGGAGGCTCAGGACTGGGAGGAATCCCCTCTGAAAGCCGGAGGGAGGTGTTCTCAGCGACTTGGGACCTCTGAGCCTCCTCCCACAGAAACCACAGTCAGCGCGTGTTCCGGGGAGCTCCGGCAGTGGTTTATCGGAGGTGGCTGTGCCCTCCCCTCTGCCAGGGCAGGGCCTGATGGAGTGGTCTCGTGTAGGGGAGTGGGGTCAACATGGGCCCCGGGCTCTCCAAGGCAGACTCAGCCCTGCAAGTGCGGAGAAGTAGGCTGCGGAACTGGGCTGTGCCGAAGGGCCCCGACTCTCCGACCCAAAGGTACCTCTTTCTTCTTCCTTAAAGGCTGCCTAGGATGCGTCTGTTTGGGGCCACTTGCAGGTCTTCAGAATTATTTCACCTGGCTTCTTAGGTATTCTGACACATAGTTGCTTCCTTGCTTACCTGGCCATCTGCAGCTCTTATTTGATGACAAATGGTAACAGTTTCTAAAATCGCCTGGTTTGGTGTCCAGATGAGCCCACAATGGACCCTTTCTCCAGTGGAGCTTCTTCTCCAGCACAATGTGGTTGTGGGTGCCGGGCATGTGTGCCGGCTGCCTGGAGTTGTTGTCAAACAGGAGTCTGTGTATTCGAGGCCAGTGTCCAGGGAGGGTGGGAGGGGCTAAGTAGCCGCTATGATTTCATATGGCCTTTCAGAGTGGGGAGTGTCTTAAGAGAGACGCTTGTGGAGAGGGCAGTGGTGTGGTTACCCCTGGAGTAGAAGAGTTGTTGCTAGACCCAAGAAGCCATTTATAAAATCAGCACTTTTTTTTTTTAAACCGGAAAGATGCTAATGAAGTCATGTATCTATGCTCCCTTTTGTGTTGAGAAATATTTGCTCTTGCCTTCTCAGATAAAACTTTTCCTGGCATTTGTTTTCTTCCAGCCATATTAAAAGCTTGACAATATTTTAACTTTCTTAGAAGAATAGTTCTGTGTCTTTTGTTTGAAAAGAACACGAGAGAAGAAGCTCACCCTGAAACAGAGCACAGCGCGGTTGGCAACCCGAGAGGGATTTTAAGAGTCCATTGGTGTTAACTCTTGGGTCACTGTTCTCTCACTTGAAGAAGGGGGGGGAGGGATGCGGTGAGCAGGCTTGGCACCTCTTTCCGTGTTGTTTTGGTGCTCAGAAGCAGGGCCGCGGAAGATGCTGTTGGTTCAGTCGACTTTCTGAGGTCTCTTTGGACATAGCGTGTCTTGACCATAACATCGGTGTGTGGGGGTCTTTACCATCAGCGTGTGTGTGTGTGTGTGTGTGTGCGTGTGTGTGTGTGTCTTTACCATCAGCGTGTGTGTGTGCTCTGTGTGTGTGTGTGCTCGTGTGTGTGTTCTCCGTGTGTGGGGGGGGGGCGGTATATTTAGACACACGCCCCCCGCCCCCCCCCCCCGGGGGGCTGTTCTCAGCCTGACTCGGGTAATCCGCTCTCGTCTATTACATGAAATACGGCACTGCACATGCTGCGCACTGCGCCCCGGAGACCCAGGGGCCTGTGGGCGCCGAGCAGGGAGCGCACGGCGCGCACCCCAGTCCTGCCTGGCTGTGCTGCGGGCTCAATCAACAGTCAGGCTAGAACCCCGGGTTGAGCCACGGCCCCAGCGTGAAGCGCACCTGGCCGGTGACGGGTCCCCCGGACCGGGGCCGGGGGCGGGCGGTGCCCGCGCCGAGCTTAGCGGAGGCGGCCGGAGGGGAGGCGGCGGCCCCGCGCCCGGGCCCTGCGGATGGCGCTCGGTGGCCCCCGCCCCGGCCCCGTCGCCCCGCGCTGTCAGCTCACTGGTTTCCATCTCCGACTTCAGGCCTGCGAGCTTCCCGTCCGAGGGCACCGCCACTTGTGTCCAGGTGGCAGAATGATGAGCGTGCCGGGGAGCCGCGGCCCCGCGCGCGCGCGCCGCTAGAGCAGGGGCGCGCGGCGACGGTCGGGGCGCGCGCAGAAGCGGGGGAGCCGGTAGTGCTGCAGCGGCTGAGACCTTCTGGGTGAGTCCCCGAGACGGAGGCGGGGTGGCCGCGCCCGCAGCCGGCGGCGAGGCCGAGGAGCCCGGGAATGCCCTGGGATGCGGGCGCGGGGCGCGCGCCGGGACCGCCGGGTTGGCCGCTGGCTCTCCGGGCCCCTCCTGGCCGCTCCCTCCAGGTAAACGCGTCCAGCTCTCCCGGTGGCGTCCGGAGCCTCGGCCCGCTCCCCAAAGTGCAGCAAAGTTCAACTCCCTCCCGAGCTGGCCAACAAAAGGGTCGGGGCTGCTGCTGGCTGGGGGCAACTGCTTCGTCCATTTTCCTGTGCATACGTCTGGAGCGAACATGAACTGTTCAGAGATTATTGTTTTCCGAAATTTACAGCAGCCATTATTCAATGTGTTTAATTAATATTTTCTGAAGCAGTGTATCCAGACCAGTAGAATTAGCAAATGTTGTTTCAATGAAAGCCCAGACATAATTAGTTTTGACTGGTATATATTTTTCCTAGCTGGAAGAAGATTTTAGCTAATTTAACCAGCAACTTACTGGAGATTTTGCAAATGGAACTGAAGTTTCTGTTGATCTGTAGGATCTACAGATAGGAAACAGAAAAATTAGCGCAAGTTGATACTTTCAGTGCTTTTCAGAAAAATGGAGACTGTTTTTACAACCAGTCTTCTGAGTTGAGAAATAAGTAGAAAGCCTGCAGGAATTCCGGTTTTCTATTGTCATCACGGACACACACTTCTTATATAATTCTGTGATTGTAGTGCTGCAATATGGGTGTTTTACTATTTAGTTAAATATACTTTCATCTCAGGGAATTCACTGGTAAATAGTTCTATCCTGTTTTCACAGTCCCCACTCTCCTTAAAAGGTAAGGTTTTCATTTTAACTGACCTAATTATTTCATCTGCTTTTAAGGTAGAACTTAAGTAGAAATTATCATCATTTAACTGTCTTTTTGTAGTTTCTTGAATATTACAAATCACTTAAGAATTTTATTTAGAGGCTTTTTTTTTTAGAGTTGCTTTACTTCAGCTGTTTGCTTTAGACAATGACAGCGAATATTTGACCAAAAAAATGCAACTTTTTGGAGGATTATTTCTTCTGTTTAAAACAAAACAATGCCTTTCCAGAAAAGGTAAAAAGAAAAGAAAAGAAAACTACCTTCAATGAATCTAAACCTCAAACATAAGATATTGGAAAACATGTTAACCCTTTATATGCCACTTCTAACTGTTGGCTTCTGACATTTTCCCACTCACACTTGAAGTTTCTGCTTATTCACACTGAGCTTGTTTTGGTAGAACAGGTGAATTTTCCATTTTTATGTCAATGAATATGTATGTATACATATAATACTTTTCTATTTAATTTTTAATTTGCTGGTGTTTTGAATTGAGGCTTTTTTTTTTTAACTTAACCCAAACAATATTAGATACCAAATTATTTCAAAATAAATTAATGAACTCTTAGCTAGACAAAAATGATATTTCTTTTATTTTTCCATTGCTATATTTTATTTTAGAGTTGAGCCGAACCTTCTAAGATTAAAATAATTCCTTTTAGATTTATGATGGGTTGTAACTTTCTTGGGGCAAAATATCAGCTTTTAATTTTTAACCTCAACGTGTCTGTTTTCATCCTGACGGGAACACTGGAGTGTTACCTACCACGTTGGTCTCTTTGTGCCTGGCTGCCATTCAGAGGAGAGTCTAGCTCTTTTTTAAGGGCCAAAATTATGTCATATTAGTTTCCACTTGACAGAGTTACTTTATGCCACTCTCTGTCACACTGGTTCTTGGGCATGCTGTCTCTACGGGCTTGGAAAGGGCTAGCCTTCAAAGACAATGAGAGGTCCCAGGGCTGGAAACGTGGTGCTGTGTGCCTAACCGAAAAATGTGGTTTCCAAGAGCATTTTTCTCTTTTCAGTTTAGCTCTAAGGTTGCAGATCAACTTTGGAAAGAAAAGCAGCCTTTTATAGCAAATTTCTTAAGTTCAGTGAGCCAAAATATTAATCTGAAATCAGGCACCTTTGATCCCAAGAGGAAGAGTGGTCTCTGTGCCCAGGGTGGGGGGCATTCCTCAGTGGGTTCCTGGTGATGGGGAATAAAGTGGGCACCAATATCTTCCCTTTCAAAAAGTTATTGACCTGTTTGTTTACAATTCTGTGCTATGATGTCCCAGGGGTACAGCAATTAATCTCTTCAAAGGTTCTGTTAAGTGCATGGATATATGTGTTTTTAAAATGCCAGTGTGGAAATGTGTGCAGGCTGACCATATTTGAGCCATTGGATTAATATGTATGCCATGTAGACCTCTTTTGGGTGCTCATTAATACAGTTGAAAGGAACTTTATGACAATGTTACGTACTGGCTGCTTTTTTACTGAAGTCTGGCTGCTTAGATGGTGCAATAAAATGGCTTTAAATAAAATTATCCCAAGATTGTTGCACGTTTGCTTGAGATGCTTTCAGGTGTGGGATATTGGACTTGGGTTGCTAAATCAAACAACTCATGGATTAATCATTTATGGGGTGAGCGGTTCTTTTTAGCACACTGACAAAGATTAAAAAAAATTTTTAATTTTATATCAGAGTTTAGTTGATTAACAATGCTGTTAGTTTCAAGTGTGCAGCAAAGTGATTGGTTATACATATGCATATATCTATTCTTTTTCAAATTATTTTCCCATTTAAGTTATTACAGAATATTGAGCAGAGTTCCCTGCGCTATACAGTAGGTCTTTGTTGGTTTTATATTTTAGATATAGCTGTATGTACGGAGATTTTTATTGGGGGATTTCTAGCTCAGACACTGTTTTGAGTAGTATCTTCATGCCTGGACTCAGTGTATTTTAATGGCAGTCAACAGAATTGTTTCTTACAAGTCAGAATTACCCCCTCGATCACTGGACCCTGAAAGAGATGGTCGCTCCTTAGAGACTGGCTTTAAATCTGGCCCCCTCCCCTCCCTGGTACCCGGACCCACTCATGCCATCTGAACAGAAGCTGAGAACACAGAGCGTGGTCGCCATGAAACAATGCTAGCCAGACTGGTTGTGGAAATAATCGAGTCTGCAGGGCACCCCATAGAGAGCCATCAAATCAAGTCTGCTCTGGAGCTGTCTGCTAGATGGTGAGCATTCAGAAATCGATGCTGCATCTGCCAGTGGACCCTCCGGTCCACTGCAACTCCCACCTGCCTAATGCATCCGGGCAAGAGCTTTTCAGAAGCCAGTTTCCTTCAGGATAAATTTAATACGTCTTGAGGGCCAGGCGCAAGCAAATTGATTCTATCTCTGCACCAGGAAAACTCATAAACATCTGTAAGAACACAGATTTTCCACAACCTCAGGATTCAGGGATGCTATTTCGTGGGAGATCCCAAGCCTACCCCCTTTGTACCTCATGCCAGCATGGCAGTTTTTAATTAGGAAGTTGATTAAAGAGGGCACGGTAGACCACGGATGTATGGTCCTCTGGCATGCTTCCAGCTGTTTGTTGTCTGAGTCGTGCTCATCACCAGTTGCAGGCAAGAGGGGGACTGGTGATGAGGCTGAGGGCGGGAGGACGGAGCTGTCCTGGGGTGAGTGCTCGTGGCAGCTGTCTGTGGCTTCTTCCTTGCAAGCCTTCTCTGCAGACACCCTTGCTGGCCCGTGTGAAAGCAGCGATCCCTGCACTTTGAGCACACGAGTCCGGCCTGCCTGGCACACTGATTCCTCAGTGGCCATTGTGATAGGTCGCAATTTATTTGCATTTTCTGGATTCAAAAATCTGACTTCATGTCGTGGACTTTGGCAAAAACGTGGTCCCAGTTCCCGGAAGAGCGCTGTGCTGTTTATCTTTAAGAGTAACTGGTTTTCATTTCTTTCTTTTCTCTTTCTTTCTTTCTTTCTTTCTTTTTTGAAAGGGAAGCATCTTTCTTCACTGGCTGTTTTTAGGGCAGTGAGCATCTGATCGGAAGAACAGATGTGGCCCTCGCGTTAGTGTCCCTGTGGCCAGTGGGATGGGGACAAGCGCCACGTGATGAGTGACGCCCTGCCCTCCCGTGAGCGCTTTGCAGAGCTTCTTCTCTGCCCAGAGCCCAGAGAGGCAGGGACAGATGACCAAGGATGACCAAGAGATGACCAGGGAGAGGTGACCAAGCGAGCGTGGGCCATGGGCTGGCACCCAGGCCGCTGTGTCCAGGACAGACACTGGCTCAGGGTTCAAGGTCAGGGGAGTGTGTCTCCCTCCATGGGAATTCCAGCTGCTAGGATAGAGATTCATTTTTTGTTCTCTCCTCTCAATCCCAACTCGCACACTTATGAATTATGTTTAAATTCCGTGTTTTTAAAGTTTCTTAACAGTCTAGTTAGAGTCAGTAATGAGGATGGGCAGTCCAGGGGCTCCTTCACAGTCTTCCCTGGAAGAAAAAAAATCACAGTCAGTGGTGAAACCTAAACAGAGAGCTGCTTAAACTCAGCTCCCCCTTCACTTTCAGCACATGAGTGAGCAATTCACACATCCTGCGTGCATTGAGTACCTACTGTGTACAGACCCAAAAGAGGCAACACTGAGACAAATCTCTAACCCACAGTGAGTCAGGACTGTATAGACAAAATCATATGTATATTTATGTACATATAAAATACGTATATATTAATATATAATATGTAGTATGTATGTATAATTTATATAAAAACTGCAAATAAATTTATATATATTTATATATTTGAATATTTATGTAAATATAAACATATATAGCAATTATGTGTATGTTATACATGTAAAATGTTATATTACATACAGCATACATAATATTTTATATTTATATACTATATATAAAGATATACTTAGTAATCACAATTCTTCTTTGTCTACTTTTTCTTGAATACGTTTTGAATTAGATTAAGCCATTTTTCTTACTTAATAAGAAGAGGAAGATAATCATTGATGTCCATTTCTTAGATGATTAATACTTCAGGGATCCAGGTGATCATTCTGAAAATTAGCTCTCAACTGCATGGGACTGTATTACCATTTTTCTCTCTGTAATTGAATATGTGATTTGAGTTTATCCCCTTCTTACGGAATCTGAACTCTCAGTGTGGGAGGGCTCTAGGCGGTTGGCCCTAACTCGTGGTTTGTATTACTATTTGTATAGTTGTGTGTGTGCGTCAGTCACCCAGTCGTGTCGACTCTTTGTGACCCCGTGACTGTAGCCTGCCAGGCTCCTCGTCCACTGACCCCTTGTGATTTGTAGTTATAGCTGAGTGAGTCTTTGCTTGCATAAGAATACACAGAACAGGAAACAGATTTTTGTTTTGAGGAAAGAGTGTTGGTAAATGTCAGGTGTCTGTCTTGCAGTTTCTGGACATTTTAGAGCTATTGATCCCAGAGACCGGGAACTGAACCCTTGAGGCAGGCCTGGTGAACGCAGATCGCAGCGGGGCAGCCTCGCACAGCAGCGCCTTCTGACTCGGGTCTGTGACGTCAGCAGTCAGCCCGGACATGGGGAGCTGGGCAGGGCGGCCACGTGGGCACCCACAGGCTCGCCGTTTGGCTTGAGAGACCTGGAGAGAGGAGAGAATTCAGGTCAGAACCTGCCTGTGCCTTCAGACCCTCGGATGCCTCGTCACGTTCCCAGGGAGGCAGGTCTGACCAACATGCCTGTCTGTTCAGAATTTTAAAACTCGTATAAAAGAAAAGTTAGATTAGCATTAGAGTTGTATACCCTCTCAGGTCTGGAAATTTAAGTAGCTCAGACCTCAGAAAGCTGCATGTCTGTACTTCCAAAGGGAACTCTGAGATTGCATAGGAGTGAGAAGTGCTGGAGGCTGCTAGATGCTTGTGGAAGCCTTAGTAGGTTTGCTCAGATAAATTTCAGGCCCGTGTGTGACTTGTGCTCTGCTGAGCACGGCACACTTGGTACTGAATTAACACTTGGAATTTTCCACAAACTTTGTGTTATGGATCTCTCACTGTTTTTTGCAATTCTTTCCATAGTCCCGAGAACAAGAATGAAGGCAGTTTCACCGCCCAAATGTTCTTCAGTTAATTTGCCATAACTGTGATTTTGTTAGCTCAAAAACAACCCTTTTCCCTAAGAGACCCACACCCACAGTACAAGCCAAGAAGTGTTGTGTGTGTTCCCCAGGGCCGAGTTAACACACCTGTTTACAACTGGGCTGAGCCACCTGTTCATCTAGTTAATGATCAAAACAGTGTCTGATCAGTGGGGTCAGCTGGATGGGAAGGATGATGAGGTTTGTGAGATGAGATGCGACTTCTCATTTTTAAATACGTAGCCTTTCGCGTATGTTACATTTTGAAGGAAAATGCACTCGGCCTGTGATAAACATTCATGGCTGCCAGCATCCAGGCTCGGAGGCAGAATGTGTCCAAGGCTTTGTTTGACCAGTGATGTTCTATCCTTGGTGCTTTACAGCTTCCAAATTCATATGCAGATGGAGTCATTTGTTTTAGCTTCAGAGGTATTCCTCAATGTGAGGGGTGCTGACTGGGTGATCAGCATTAGAAAAATAGGCCTCTGTGTATATATTACAAAAAACACGAGCTTCAGCACCACATGTCCACAGTCCTCTCCCCGCACAACCCAGTTCTTCGCCTGCTCCCCACGAGTCCTCAGCCTGTTCTCCCGGATGGGGACGTGCCCACTGGCTGCACAGCAGCATCTGACTTGCTTCTGCCCCTGGGTGTCTAGGCAACCAAGGGAGGACCACTAACAGACCCTTAACTGATGCTCAGGGCTCTCCCAGGGCCAGAAGCTCTGCTCTAGCTGGGTGATGTCAGTTAGACTGCACTTGTCTCACTGGTTTCTGACTAATTCTCCAATGTATTAAAGATGACCAGTGATACTCAGAAAAGTCTCTTTCCCATTTACTCCTCAGAGGGAATTTTCACCCAATATTATCCATTTTGGTCATCCTTAGTCATCTTTTCCTTTTTTAAAAAAATGTTCCTTTTTACTTTCTCAGTGGGGTTTTCCATCCCTAGCTGGCTTGGCTGTGACGGTGCTCACGCAAAGGCCGCCTCGTCCTGGTCCAGCTCCCCCGTGATTCAGGGGTGACCCTGAGCAAGCCCTTTCCACTCTCCCTGTCTTGTGTGTGCTCAGTCGCTAAGTCGTGTCCGACTCTTTGTGACCCCACAAACTATAGCAAGCCAGGCTCCTTTGTCCGTGGGATTTCCCAGGCAAGAATACTGCAGTGGGTTGCCATTTCCTCCTCCAGGTGATCTCCCTGACCCAGGGATCGAACTCACATCTCCTGCATTGGCAGGTGGATTTTTTTTACCGCTAAGCCACCAGAGAAGCCGCCTATGTCTTGGGATCCTTTCTTAAAATGGAAGGTTGAACTTAATCAAGTCTCGGCTCCCTTTTGGTACCAATACTATACGTCTCTGTATATGCCGCTCCTGGGCAGGGTCTCCTGGGCAGGGCCTCCTCCGCAGAGCTGCCACTGTGCAGTGTGGGGCTTCAGGCTGTGGACTGTGACCCTGCCCGAGGGCAGTGCCTCCTCCTCCTTACCTGGGGTCATATGTAGGGAAGAGCAGGAAGCAAGCCAAGGCCAACAGCTGGATGGGTTAGTGGAGGTCCCATTAGATTGATAGTCTCACCCAGCGTGCCACAGGTCGGCGGAACTGACACGGGATCCATCCAATCAGAGGCTTCCTGGTCGCATGGAGAAGTCACCGGACTGTGTGCGGAACTCAGACATGTGGCTGACAACCAGCTTCCTCTCCCGTTCTCTTCCCTCTTCTCTGTGACTGTGATTTCATCTTGCTTTGGCGAGGATCCCATTACGGTGACGGCACACGGCGAGTCGTCCTGGTGGAGCTCACGCGTCCGCGGGGTGTGCGGGCCCCATCGCTCCTGCTCTGCGGCTCCACACGTGACCCTGGTGTGGCGGCTCCTCTGCACCTGCCACGGCGCAGGCGAATAAAGCGCCCGGGCCAGCGTCGCGGGCTCCCTGCTGCAGGGAGTGGCCCCACTGGCCCAGGTCAGCGTCGCGGGCTCCCTGCTGCAGGGAGTGGCCCCACTGGCTCTCGGTCTCGCCTTCTTTTCAAGAAGCACTGTTTAGATAGTAGTAATAGCCCGGGTACACACAGGTTAATAACAGCACATTTTTAGCTGCTAGCATCCATTATCCAATGCATGTCCTACTTCTAGTAGCCTGAAGCACCCAGAGTGACAAACGAGATCCTGTGGGCGCAGATAAACACCAGGTTTTCACCACATTAGCCAATGGCACGTCCAGCAGTTTAAAAGAGTGGGCTAAATATTGTCCTCAAAATACCCCTGTGAAGTTGAGAAGAGCCATAAGTCCATCGTGGGGGAGGAAACGCGACGGGGATTCACCCCACAGGTGATGCTAGACAGCTCTCCCTGTGCCTGCTGAACCGTGGGCTTCCCCCGGAGTCACAGAAGGCTTTCCAGGTCGCTGTTACCAAGGAGGCTCCTTTGGGAAATTTTAAATGAAGATGTGTTTCATTTAATACAAAACCCGCTCTATCCAGAGCACAGAACACCATATGCAGAACTGCTCTCTGAGCATTGGGACGTGCTTCTCACTCCAGAGGCAGAGGAGAGGGGGACAGAGCCAAAGCGGGGCGGGGGCGGGGCGTCCACACATAGTCAGAAATGCTCAGGACGTCTGCTGTGGCTGCTTCCAGCTCTGAGTCACAGCGGATGTTGTAAACAGGGCCAGCTAGTGAGACCAGCCTTTTAGTTCAGTACTGGGACTTCCTGGCAACGCAGGGGTTAAGACCTTGCCTTCTAATGCAGGAGTTGCCGGTTCGATCCCTGGTCGGGAAACTAAGGTCCAAAACATAAAACAGGAGCAATATTGTAACAGATCCAACACTTTAAAAAATGGTCCATAGCAAAAACACCTTTTAAAAAAGTTCTGTATTATATGAGAAACTGACAAAAATATCAGGAAAGCATTCTAATGACTAATCTTAGCTCATATTAACAAATGCACAGCACTGAATGCTTTACTTAAGGATTTTATTTGAAGTTCACAAGAACCTATAGGATTACAGGTACTGCTAGCAATCTCTATGATTGGAAAAGGCAAAATAATATGCTTATTAAAGGGTTCAGGTTATTATATATTAAGCATATATACCGTATTGTTTACAAAAATAACCCCCCAAATGAAAGCTTTTTATTAAACATGAATGTAATTGAAGATTCTCCATATCTATAATTCAGAACTTGTTTGGGCCAACAATCCTAATTTTAAGTAGACTCAGCACTTATTTATAGAATATGATCTAAATATATGACTATCTAGAGGTTTATCATTTCTACTAAATGATTAACTAAAGTCTTATGACATTCAAAAATAATTCCACAAGGTGTTTTATAAAATAGTTAAAAGACATCTAACAAAATAACGGGAATGGTTATTTCTTCTTTGCTCTGGAAATCTCTATGTTTGAGTGAGGAGTTTTCTTTTTTCCAGAGAGAGAGGTATGTTGCAGATAAATTATAATGAGTCCTTTAACGGAGTAAGGGTTGTGCCCCAAACATGTTCATAAAAATTACGAAGCCATGCAATTCAGGATTCATTATGTCTTTCAAATTAGTAATACCTGCTCTTCTGTGTTGAGATCAACTTTGAGCACGATTCACTCTTAGAGTGAAAAACACACAGCGTTCTCCCTCCCGCTCCTGCAGCAGAGGGCGGTGCGGAACCGTGAGCCCGCCCTTTGGATCTCTCCTGTGAACCCATCCTCCTTGTTCTAGAGGTTCTCTGAGCTCCAGCAGTACGTCAAATAGAGTCTCTTCCTACATAGGCTCTCGGAGGAAAGACATTCAGCCTTCCTCTTATACTCTTGCAAACATTTTCAAAAAATAGTTATTTCAAACTAGTTTATGAACCGATGCCACACTTCTCTGAAGCCTTCGGGATGTCCAGTTTGTCATCTGCTCTCAGGCCCTGCTGAAATGGGGCAGAGAGCTGCCCAGCGAGCCGCAGGCCCTCCAGAGGGCACATCCCGGAGTCTCCGCCCCCACCGAGGCGGGTAGGCAGGAGTGTTCAGGGAGCTCCTTCCCAGGGCCTGTGGACCTCAGATCGCTCTCTGCTTCCAAAGTTTCGTTTCTAGACCAACTGAGATTTTCATAAGATATGCTAGATGTTACTAGTTTATTATTATTATTATAAACATGCCATTACTGAGCCAGGGACACTGAAATAAAAGAACTAGTCAACAAGCAGCTACTTCTCCCTTCTTTACTGATCCCTTAGTGGCTGTGGGTGTAGAACCTGTGTCTTATCACTTATGTGTGTGTTCTGAAAAGGAAAGTGAGTAATTTCTCAGGCGTTGAGTTCATGCGATTCCATGCTTTTGATTTCGCTGCACTCCACACCCCGGGCACCCACAACGTGTGTTTTCCCTGCTTCGTCCGTTCTTCTCCAACAAGGCACCGCGACCAGCAGCTCACCGGCGTGTGATGAGGAGATGCGCTCCTCTCTCCTGCCCTTCCCCAGCTTGGTCCTCTGCCCCTCACCCCCTTTCTGACCAGAACCTCTCGTTCCTCCATTTCTCAGGGTCCTGGCTCTCCTGATGGGCTCGCCACAGGGTACAGGTGAGACAGCCACATGCGGTGGTGTTCCTTGCACACCGAGGTGCAACGAACACGGTCTCGTCAGCTCGTGGTTGTCTCCGTTCTACCTAAAAATAGGAAGAACGGACAATGGGATGAAACTATCCGAAAAGCTGCCTGTGCTCTGTCCTTTCAGTCGTGTCCAGTTCTTTGTGACCCTGTGGACTGTAACCCGCTAGGCTCCTCTGTCCATGGGGTTCTCCAGGCAGGAATCCTGGAGGGGGTTGCCATGCCCTCCCCCAGGGAAAAGCTACCTTAGAAAACCTCAGAAGTGCAGGGAGAGTAAACTGTGGTCTGTCCTTTGTTGGTCAGAGAGAGGACCCAACCAGGTCAGAAAGCCAAGGAAGAAGCGGTGGAAATGCAAGCAGTGTGTACCAAAGCTAAGTGGGGGCAGAGAGAGGGGAGGAGGCGCAAGTCGGCGCTGGTGACCCGATGGGACGGGCTTCACGCGCTGAGGCCCGTTAGCTCCGCCCCTTCCGCAAACTCACTCTCCATCTCAGCCAGTGGTCCGGAATTGCACTCCCATCACTGCCAGCCACAAGCCTGAGCTTCACCCAAGCAGCGTGTGGTTCCAACCGTGTGTTGGAACTCAGTACTCGTGTCCCAGCCCTGCGCTCACGCGTGTCCCAGGCTAAGGCATGGAGTCACCGCAGGGCCTCAGGATGGTGAGGGAGTGCCGTCAGCACGCCCCAGTAATGGCTTGAAGCCGCTGCACACACGGTCACTAGTGTTCAGGGTCTCTGCTGGGCTGACTGGCCCAGCAATCCCAGGGCAGAGAGTCAGCTCCTTGGGTGGAGTATGCCTGTTCTCAAATCCTGAATAGCAGGTGTCTTAAGGGAGATCGCAGGTTCGAAGCACAGAAGGCATGCAGCGTGTTTACTTGTACTGAGCTTCTCGTGGGTGCGGACACGGGGCTCACTAGGCCTCCCCGTGTGCTCCTGCTCCCCTGACCAGGGTCAGACCCGCCGGCAGGGAGGGGCTGGGGGCCGGCCTTGTCTGAGCACCCTCGGTTCCAGGGCGCACGTTCACATCAACCTCGTCCTGCGTGGTTCCTGCCGCCTCCCCAGACCCGCCTGAGGCCCGCGGCCCTGAGCCTCTCGCGTCCTCTGCCCCTTTTCTGTTACATCAGCGGAGTTGGAGAGGCTTTATTAGAAGAGGCAGGACAGCTACCTGATCTGGGCTGCGGGCCCCGTCCCTGTCTGGATGCATCAGCACCGACGCACAGGGGGGACACAGCGTGTGTGAGACGTGTGCTGCACGTCTGTGGGCTCACGCTCCGTCGGTCAGGATTTACCCGCAGCCTCCTTTTGATCAAAGTCATAAGGTCCTCACACGTCATCTGCAGGCTTGAAACCGGATCCCTCTGGTCCTGTTCAGATCAGACCCGGGTGTGGCGGCGAAGCAGAGATGAGCCGGGCCGGGAGAGGAGCTGCAGCGTTTCCGTGTTTAACCCAGGGGGATAGTGCGTCCATAGACCGCACGCCTTTGTAGGAGGTTCCTTCTGTTTTGTTATTCGCTCACTCTCTCCTATTGGTAGAGGACTTCTCCTGGAAGCTCCCTTCCATCTGAAAGCTGTTCACATAATTATTCTCTCACCCCTTTCTTGAACCACCTCTGTATTCGATTAGATGTTGCGGTTGTAAGAAAATAAATCAAAACTCCTGTCTGTTCTCAAGAATTTTATAGACCAATAGGGAAGAAAATACAAATTTATAAATGACTCCAGTGTGATGTAAAATTTGATACAAATGGTAAGGAACCACAAATTACATGTTATGATTTTCTCGAAGAGGGGGACTGTGTCAACAGGGCTAGAGTGGGATAACATGAAGAAGGTAGTATCGGAGACAGTCCTCGAAAGGAAAGGAAATCTCAGCAGATAATTATAGGAGAGGGGAAAATTCAGGCAGGGAAATAAGGTGAGGAGATCGCCTGGGAAAGACACACGTGGCTTTGCCGACAGACGACTTGGAGGCTGCTGCTTGCGCAGAGGAGAGACCTGAAGCCAGGTGGGGCCGTCCCGGAGGGCCGTGCCTCCCAAGAGTCTTCCTGCGCTGAGATTATGACTTTGTTCTGCAGATAATGGGGGAATTACTGGAGGGTTTTGTGTGGTTGAGTGACAAGGCCAGTGCTCTTCTCCGGGATAATTAATCTGGCAGCCAATCAGTGGCTACTTCCTGCCAATTCTGTCTCGGAAATAGCTCTCCCAACTGTTTCTTGCCTTCCATTCCTTGCACCGCTCTTGCAGAGTAGACTGGCATTATCTTCCTCCTGGACTCACAGTCCCCTCCGAGGCTGCTTGCCCACCCCCACACGTGCGCTCACTCACGCTTGTAAATGCAGCTACGTTCCGCTTTTCGACGAATTATTCCAAAGTTCAGCTTTGGCATTTTCATGCTTACAAAGCACCAGGGGCTTCCTATTTCCTCCAGGATTAAGCCCAAACACTCAGCTACCATCTGAGGCCATTCCCCGCCCCTTCTCAAGTCTGCCTTCCAGCCCGGGGCCTGCCCTCGTTGGTTGGGTATCTTCAGGGCGGTGAGGAGCTGACTCTTCCCCAGCCCCCTTCCAGCTGTCCTGTTTGTCCCTGATGTCCACGCAGGCGCACTCCGTCCACCCATCAAAGGCTGATTCTCAGGCTCCCTTTCCTCAAGTCCTTCCTGTTTCTCCCAGAGGAAATCCAGCCCTCTCCCACTTTACAGCCTTGATCTTCATAGGCTTCCCACTTCCTCTCCTGTATGGACAGCTATTTAAGTCACAGTTCAGCCTCCCCTGTGAGGCTCTGAACGCTGCCCTACAAGCCCATCTTCCTACTGGAACACTGGACATGGCTGGTGCTCAGCAAGCCTGCTGGCAGACGAGAGGCTGGTGGGGAGACCTGCGGCACAGCACCGTCTTTATTGCTCTCAGTTCAGCTCAGTTGCTCAGTTGTGTCCGACTCTTTTCGACTCCATGAACCGCAGCATGCCAGGCCTCCCTGTCCATCAGCAACTCCTGGAGTCCACCCAAACCCATATCCATTGAGTCGGTGATGCCATCGAACCATCTCATCCTCTGTCCTCCCCTTCTCCTCCTGCCTTCAATCTTTCCCAGCATCAGGGTCCTTTCAAAGGAGTCAGCTCTTCATATCAGGTGGCCAAAGTACTGGAGTTTCAGCTTCAACATCAGTCCTTCCAGTGAACAGCCAGGACTGATCTCCTTCAGAATGGACTGGTTGGATCTCCTTGCAGGCCAAGGGACTCTCAAGAGTCTTCTCCAACACCACAGTTCAAAAGCATCAATTCTTCAGTGCTCAGTTTTCTTTGTAGTCCAACTCTCACATCCATACATGACCACAGGAAAAACCATAGCCTTGACTAGACAGACCTTTGTTGGCAAAGTAATGTCTCTGCTCTTTAATATGCTGTCTAAGTTGGGGCTTCCCTGGTGGCTCAGACGGTAAAGCGTCTGCCTACAATATGGGAGACCTGGGTTCGATTCCTGAGTCAGGAAGATCCCCTGGAGAAGGAAATGGCAACCTACTCCAGTATTCTTGCCTGGAAAATCCCATGGACTGAGGATCCTGGTAGGCTACAGGGGTCACAAAGAGTTGGACACGACTGAGCAACTTCACTTTCTTTCTTTCTTTCTTTCTAGGTTGGTCATAACTTTCCTTCCAAGGAGTAAGCGTCTTTTAATTTCATGGCTGCAATCATCATCTGCAGTGATTTGGGAGCCCCAAAAAATAAAGTCAGCCACTGTTTCCACTGTTTCCCCATCTATTTGCCATGAAGTGATGGGACCGGATGCCATGATCTTAGTTTTCTGAATGTTGAGCTTTAAGCCAACGTATTGCTCTCAGAGTGATCACTATTCCATCTTTTGTGGGGACCTTGCAAGTCCCAGATTTCTGCCCTGATTCAGTGTAGAGCTATTTATGCCAGGAGTGGCAGCCACCTCACTCTGGTCTGCATTACTACTTTGTGACCTTGAACTTTGGGACAAGTGTGTTGTCATCGCAGGGACGCACGTTCGCAAGGTGCTTAAGACGTGTGGATGGGCCAGCGCGCCCTGACTTTCCCTGAATCACTAGGAGACTTCCTATGAAAAGGATGCCTCTAAACTCCCTGAAGAAAAATTTCATGAGCTAGGTGTACAGACTCCTATTGAAAACCTTAGCCGTCCACACACTTTATTTTCCTTCATCTACTTATTCAATATAAGTGTGTTCCCATTCGGACCATTTGATACCTCTTAAAAAATAAATAGTTGTGTATCTGCCACTTGAGTTCAAGCTGTTGAGAAGGACCCTCGAAAACCCAAACTCCTAACACTTATTCACAGCGATCAATGCTAGTGCCGGGAGGGAAGTGGAATTGAGCTCCTGGAAAGGAAGAGCCCTTCCTTTTCCTGAATTTCTCCTCCACCAGTGCAGGGTCTAGGATGGACAGAGCAGGAGTTAGGGGCTCAGAATCCCAGGAGCCGTGTGCCCTGAGAGAGTGCTCCCCAGCAGGGGAGCCTCTGACCTTTCTGTCTAGGCTCTGAAGTGTTGCCATTCTGATCCTGAGAAGGAGGAGCCTGGAAGTTAAGTGGGGCACACTCATGCCAGGCCCATGAATGCTGGCATTTCTCATGCTGGGTCACCATGGAGAAACCCGCTGGATGCCTGGACCAGCTCTGTCTGCAGAAGTGACCTTAGGATGGAGCAGTCTCAGTGACGCATCTGCACCTAAGACAGTAAGAATCCTCTGTGCTGTGTAATTCTAGGACCAAAAATTTGGTTTAGTGATTTAAATAGTGTGTGAAGGTGTTAGTCATTCAGTCAGGTCTGACTGTTTTGTGACGCCAGGGACTGTATCCCACTAAGCTCCTCTGTCTGTGGACTTCTGTAGGCAAGAATACAGGGGTGGGTTGCCATTTCTTTGGGGATCTTCCTGACCCAAGGATTGAACCCGGGTCTCCTGTATTGCAGGTGGACTCTTTACTGTCTTGTACTGAAGTGGGTAACCATCCCTTTCTCCAGGGGATCTTCCCTACCCAGGGATGAAACCCGACTCTCTCACATTTCAGGCAGATTCTTTACTGTCTGAGCCACCAGGGAAGCCCACTAAACAGCATGGCTGTGCTGAATTAAATTTACCCAGGGAAAATAGCCATTTAGGCACTGAACTTTGTTTCTATGTGTTATAACCAAAAACTGGTTTGAGGAGTCTATTTCACCATCTGACGTGGGAGAAGCCGAACCTGTGCGGTCCCCGTGGGTGAAGTGTGCTGGGGGCGACACCCTCTGCACGCGCTGTTTGCCCAGAACTTGCAGAGTCCTTTCCCGTCACTGCTGGGCTCCGCTGAAATGGCGGTGGTTTTATAGATGGGGCAGGGGTGTGTCGTGTAGCGGCACAACCTTCGTAACTGAGCCCGTCTCATCTCCGAAGCAGGTCTGAGTTCCCAGTGACATAGACTGACTCCGCCCAGCCTCTCAGATGACCCGCGGTGCAGGTGCAAAGAGGGAACTGGCTCCGTGGCACTTCTTCAGCAGGAGTGGGATGAATGGATTAAAAGATGAAGAAGGAAAAGAAAAACAGTAGCGAGTGCTTTGCATTAAGTACACATGATGAGGATGGGGAAGATCAATAGTGCAAAAGCACAGATACGGCACCGGGTACGGACCAGGAGGCTGAGGTGCAAGGCACCACCCTCTTTCCAAAGTCCAGGCAAGGGTCCTCCTGCGCTGACCTGCTTCATGCTCGGGACCTGTCCTTCCCTTCCTGGGGCTGTCTGTACTGCGCGCCAGCCGATACCCAGGACACCTGACTTCTCAGGGGACATGTTAGTGGGCGTGTCATTTCCCACCCAAAGCTGGAGTGTGTCTCCTCGAGAAAGTGCGTTATACCTCAAGGGTGTCAGTCCCACCATGTGGGTTTTCAAGCGCCTCACACACGTGAAAGGCGCTCAGCAAATTCTTGTTTGGGGATGAGACTGGGGTGCAGACAACACATGTTGTTAATAGGTTTTAAATCCAGTATGACCGCGACCTCTTGGTTTACCTCTTGGTGTCTTTTTTGCTTTCTGCTTCCATGTAATTCTAACTCAAAGTTCTGTTCTTGAACAAAAGAGTCTTCGAGAGACCCTGCAAATCAGAAGTATAAAGAAGAAAGCCTGTTACAACTGCGTGTGCCAAGCGTGTGTGAGCGGGGGTCCCTGGTGTGGTTCATTGTGCAGCGGCTCCTCTGTGGGCGGCAGGGTTTGGGGGCGATTCTTGAGTGGGAGATCTAGTCTCCCACTCTGTTTTCCTGGGAAGGAAAGTGGCAAATATTGTTTCAGTCGACGATGGTGTGTATTACTCACACAGCCCTGAGCTGTGGTCATTTCCTGACAAGCTGGCTTTTGTTTTGGTTCGTTTTGTCTTCATTCAAGATTTTAGAATTTTTGTTGCTTTTTCAAAATTTGTATTGGAGTACAGCTGCTTTACAGCATTGTGTTAGATTCCACTGTGCAGCAAAGTGAACCAGCTACACATCGACACCTATTGCTTCTTCTCTAGATTCCCTTCTGGTTTAGGAAACCACAGGAGCAGGTTCCCATTAATTGTCTGTTTTATACAAAGTATCAATAGTGTGTATATGTCAATCCCCATCCCCCATTCATCCCATCCCTTCTTTCCTGTCTTGGTGTCCATACCTTTATTCTCTACATCTGTGTCTCTATTTTCTGCTTTGTAAGTAGGTTTTATCTGTACCATTTTTTTCTAGATTCTACATATAAGCAATATTTATGATATTTGTTTTCTCTTTCTGACTTACTTCACTCTGTAGGACAGTCTCTAGGTCCAGCCACATCTCTGGACAATTTTATTCTTTTTCATGGCTGAGTTATATTCCATTGTACATATGTACCACATCTTCCTTTTATTGATTCCTCTGTTGATGGACATGTAGGTTGCTGCCATGTTCTGGCTCTTGTAAATAGTGCTTCCATGAACACTGGGGTACATGTGTCTTTTTGAATTACTGTTTTCTCCATGTATACACCCAGAAGTGGGATTGCTGGGTCACATGGTTCCGTTTTCAGTTTCTTGAGAAGCGCCCATCCTGTTCTCCATATGGCTGCAGCAGTTTACATTCCCACCCACAGTGTGGGACGGTCTCTCTTCTCCACACCCTCTCCAGCATTTATTGTTTGTAGATTTTTTTGATGGTGGCCATTCTGACTAGTGTGACTCGGTACCTGTAGGATGCTTGGCCGGCCCAGTGAGAATTGCTGAGAACTGTGCTGATTCGGTCCAGATACCACCCAGGTGTTCTTTCGGCTGAAACAAATCTGTGAGCCTGCTGACCGCACTGCGGGGATGGGATCCCCGCTCCTGGCCCCAGCCTCACTAAAGTGGGTCTTCCTTCAGAAATAGGGGCACTTGATTTTCAAATTTTGACTATGGTGCTTTTTAACACCTTTTGGTAAACAAAAGTCATGTTGATGGGAATTTACTGAGGCCCTAATCTGTGCTGAAGGTGGTGCTGGGTAATTTGAGGATGTGAAGGAAGAACTGGCCATGACGAGAGTGAATGAAAGAAGAAGGTGCCCCAGTGGGGGAGCGTGAGTTACCAGCTTTGCCCAGTGAGAGCGGAGCAATCATATTCCTGCCACTCTCGCTTCCCTCGTCCACTTTCCTGACAAACCATTTAACGTCTCCGCCTACAAAAAGGAGCATTACATAAAGACATCATGTCCATCAAGGGTCCTGGGAGAATAAAATAAGATTATGTTCGTGAAATGTGAGTTTCACACACTCTGCTACCATGATGATGGTCTTAGTTTTCCTTTTTTTTTAAATCATTTTAAAACTAAAATTACAGATGGAAACTGACTGCTTCCTCTCTGGCACGTAGTAGATGCTGAGTGAATGCAAGTTGAATAATTTATTGAATGAAAACAACGACATGTCCTGTCCCAAAAGGGACTCGAGGCAGATCATGATGGAGGGGCATTCAGAAGCAGCCCCCAGTCAGAGCGCTCTTGCGCTTGCATTCAGAGTCCTGCTCCTAAAGCGGGCAACTGGCCCTTCTCTCAAGGACCTTGTTCACATGTCCGATGATTGCATAGCGCAGTGTCTGTAATCTGATTAATCATTTGGGTTTCTGCAACGTGTTGGATGAGACAAAAGAGCCCATTTACATTCTCCACGAGTTACAGGTATTTGATGAGGTTTCCCCTTTGTGTTGGGTCCCTGCCGTGTGAGGGCACCGCGCTGTCTGCCTGCCCAGGGTCGGAGGGAGCGCCTTGTTCGCTGAGAGCAGACAGACACCAGCACACTCAGTGCGGGACAGGCGGTGAGCGCTGACGTCTCTGAAGTCTGAAGTCTAGCAGCCCCTCCTCCTCTCAAAGGAAGAGGGTCCCACGTTGCCAGAGCTCACCTTTTATAGACAAACAGACGCACATGAAGGAACAAACCAAGCCTGAGTCTGAGCATTTGTTTTACCAATTTGTGCAAAACAGTCTGAATATTTAGACAACACTTCCTGACTAATCAGCTCATGATTCACTCACTTATTTGATCTGCCTAAAATTCACCCTCAGGTCTGGCTGAGTACCTGTTCACAGAATTGGTTTCTGTTTCATTGTTTTGTGTTTGTGGCAATGTTGATGCATCAGTTTATTTTCCTGCTTTTGCGTACGTGCTTTCTGCAGTAGTTATGAAACGTGCCATTGTTAATGTTCTTTAAGGATAATTGATGGAAGCAGTTTTAACTCGTTATGAATAGAAATTTGGGGTAGACAAAGGACTTTTTGTGAGCCTGACTTTTATAAGATGTCAAGACATTTTTCTTTGTTTTTGTGTCAGCATGGTCTAGTTCAGTGCCTGGACCATAATGTATATGTAAAAGCTTTTGTTTGATCCTAGTCACAAAAGTGAAAATCTGGGCAGTGTGCGGGATTTACATGATATTCCCATATTTAAGCATTCGGTTTAAAAAACCTTCTAGAACAGCTACCCTCACCAGCCTTCAGTTGTGCTTTAGTCTCTGATACACCTGGGTGTTGGGAGCGGAGCTTGGCACGTAATAGGGTTCAGAAGTGTGAGTTAAGTGATGAGAAAATAGACGTGTCTACCCACATATGTGAAATGGGACGGATCGGAGTTCAAAAGGAGCCTTCAACTTGTCTGTTTCGAATAAAGTTTCCTTATATAGAGAGAAAATGAGACAAAGAGGAAGGAAAAAAGGCAGAGACATGGGCGGGCAGAGACTCGGAAACAGAGAAGAGGGAAAAGTCAAGTGAGATGAAATGCAGAGGGCAGAAAAGGAACGTGTGGAGTCAGGAAGAAAGGCGTCGGAGCTGGCCTGCGGAAGGCGGGCGGGGTGTGGGCTCAGGTAGACCCAGGTTCCCCTGTTGCTTTAAGCAGGGTGGGAAGATGGGATCGGTGCCCGGCCAGGTCCTGCCGCTGTGGCCAGTTCCTCCAGGAGGAACAGGGCTCTGCTGTCAGTCCCGGAGCAGAAGGCCTGACCTGGGGCTGACGGTCCCTGCCCTGCGTTCTGCTGACACCGCAGATGTGCTGACATCTGCAGATGCAGCATCTGCTGCTCTGGGCTCTTTGTGAATAAAAGCAACTTGTAGAACATGTCTCCCTCCGGGAGAACACCCAACGCTCTCCCCACCTACCAGTGAGCTTAGAACCCGGAAGGAACAGTTGATAAGATTCTTTTAACTCATCACCTTACTGAGGACAGACTACCTACCTCATTGATTTTGGAAAGACGTGCTTTGTTTATGGTGTACTGTTCACCCTGGGAGATGCCACCGTGTACATATCTGGGAGAAACACAGGCCCCTGACTGAGGATGCAGAGAGAGAGGTCTGGGTAAAGTCGTGTGTCATTAGATGCCAACAGGATTGGCTTATGGAGAACTTTGTGTTATCTAAAACTGACTATACCGGGGGTTGACTATTAGAAGTACTCTACTGCCCTGCATAAGTAATTCCTTATGAAACAAGCAAGTTAGGGATATTTAGATTACAGGGTCATGTCAAATATTCTAGAATAAAAAATACAAAGTCCAGAGGCAATCAGAAACTAAACATCTCTAATCACATAAACTTAAAACTGTGTATTTTGAATATTTTAGGTATTGTTCGCATGTTTGAAACCCACCATATCAATTTTACTCTCAATGACTTGCAAATAATTATTATACACAAAGAAGAAGTGTTTATGTAAAATAATTTGAATTTCTGAGTGAATTTAATTTCCTTTTATGTTGTGTCTTGATGTAAAACCATACTGATCATTCTAGTGTTTCAAAATAATAAACTGACTTTAGGCCAGGTTAAACGGCTTGGGAATCTCTCCAAAGTCATTGACATACCAAACAATATTGATTTTTTCCCTTTGCTTTAAGCTTAATTAAAAGGATGCAATACATCACCAAGCTGGTAGAGAAGCATCCAGAGCCAAAGTCTGATGGAGAAATCTGACCAGTGAAAGGTTGCAATGGCTGGAAGAAGATTGTGATGAGATTGGATGTTTTAGAAAAAAAAAAAAATCTTGAATGAAGCTCTCCTCCAGTCAGTGTGTATGGGGGACTCTCACACTTCGTTTTAAAGAGTGGATGAGTCAGCATCAAACGGAGCTGAAGAAAAACAGATGATTAACTATTCGGATGTTTGAAGTCTTCAGTTTCACTGATAATTGTGCTTTTATCTGAAAGAAAGAAACGCGGTCGTATCTTGTTTACTCGGTGAGCACCGAGCCCTGCAGTGGGGGCCCCCCGGCGGCTTCCCTGGAGCCCCGTCTTGAATGCAGGGGTCCCCGCACCCTGAGCCAGTCCACCCCGCCTCCTCCTCCCCCGGGGCACAAGCCCTCCGATCGCTGCCGTGGCCGGCAGATCCGGGCTCCGCTCCGCCCGGGTCCACAGCCCTGACCGTGAGCCCGGGGCGTGGCCGCAGTGCGCGGGGGCACTCCTGGGAGCTGTGGCCTCATCTGTGCCCTGCCTGGGGCGGGGGCGCCCGCACATCCATGGCGACTCTGCCTGGGTCAGATGCACTGTGTCGGGTCCTTCGAGACGAGCCTAGTGACCACGTCATGCCCCTTTGAGTAGGCTCGGGGTTCTCACGGCTGGAGAAGAGGCGCCGCACCCTACAAGCCGCGGTGCTGTGAACGGCAGCAGCGGGCCACCCCGCGGGTCTCAGCGTTAGGATGCTAGAACCTGCAGAGCTCACAGCTCCCTGATGATGACGGCCTTAATTGACACCCCCTGCCAGAAGGAGCATTTTTATTCTCGATGGCAGAATCCAAAGTGTTTATTTCTAAAACACAGAGGAGTACTTACCGCATTAAGAATTTTGACTCCTTTTTTTTAGAAGTCTTTAAATGAAAGTCTACAAACTATATCCTGTCAGGGTCTGTATCTTAATTCCAGCTGGGAAGTTGTTACTGCAGAAGCATTCTTTAAATTAAATCAGAGCTCCTTCATGAGGCTTTCCTGACAGACCCCATCCCAGAAGGAATGCTTGTACTTTGGCTGCGTGGAATGAGTTCACATCTAATTGTTTATCACATAGGGTTTCACTGTATATATATATATAGTTATATATATATATATATATATATAATTATATATATATAATTCTGTCTTGTCTCCTCAGAAAGAGATCTCATCTTTGAGGGAAAGATCTGAATTTCCCTAGCTTCGGGAGTTGGTGATGGACAGGGAGGCCTGGCGTGCTGCAATTCATGGGGTCACGAAGAGTTGGACACAACTGAGCGACTGAACTGACTGACTGACACACAGAGCTTCCCAGGAGGCGATAGTGGTAAAGAACCCACCTGCCAATGCAAGAGACATAAAAGATGCAGGTTCTATCCCTGGATTGGGAAGATCCGCTGGAGGAGGAAATGGCAACCTACTCCAGCATTCTTGCCCGGGGAATCCCAAGGACAGAGGAGCCTACAGTCCATGGGGTTGCAGAGTTGGACACCACTGAATCGACATTACACACACGCACACATGTAGTATAAAGAGTTACTCAGAACTGTGTGTGTGTGTGTGCTAGTTGCTTTGGAAGTTGAATGTCCCCTTATATTTCAGATCAGAATTAGAAATTAGGCTTAATCAAAGATCAATCTAATAACAGTCCTCAGAACCCATTGTTACCGATGAGCTGATAGGATACTTGGGGGACTGAACATGCTGAAATTATTTTGTGGGTGTTTATTTCACTTAGTCTCTTGCAGAGTTCATCCAGATTTCCCAAGCCTTCTTCTCAGGGCCTTCCCCCAGGAACTGAAGGTTTGTGGACATGGGCCCTGGAGTGAATGTGAGACAGTAGAAAGGGGAGTAAATGATGGATATGGGGTTTGGGGGGAGGGAAGGGAATAGGTCTTCTGGCTTTGTTGTTTAAATTCTGGTAAAAACACATTAGATTATCCTCTTTAAACGTTTAGTGCACGGTGTAGAGTTGTTAACTCCAGAACAACTACGGGAACAAGGCTGTCCAGCAGATCCCTGAGGTTTGTTTATCTTGTATAAATAGAACTTATGGACAGCAGCACCTCATTCCCCAGTCCCAGCAACCATCATTCTACTCACGATTCCTAAAAGCCTGACTACTTTAGTCATTTTGTGTGAGCAGATCATTCAGTACTTGTTTTCCTATGTCTGGCATTTCGCTTGGCATAATGGCCTACAGGCTCTTCCGTATTGTCATTAATCCTTTATTGTATGTATATCCCATATTTTTTTATTCATTTGTCCATTTATGGACATTTATGCCATTTCCAATTCCTGGGTGCTCTGAATAGTGTTGCAACAAACATAGCAGATATCTCTTTGAGATCATGATTTCCATTCTTTTGGATAAATATTCAGAAGTGGGATTGCTGGATTCCATGGTGGTTCTACTTTTAATCGTTTGAGGAGCCTGCATCCTGTTTTCCACGACGGCTGCACCAACAGTGTACTAGTGCCAAGAGTGTGCAAAGGTGGTTTTTTTAATAACAGCCATTCTGACAGGTGTGCGGTGGCATCTCACTGTGGTTTTAACTTGCGTTTCCCTGAGGATTAGTGAAGCTGGGCGCCTCTGCATATACCTGCTGGCCATCTGTGTTTTTCTTTGGAGAAATGTCTATTCAACACATTTGCCTGTTTTTCCTTTTGTTTTCTTTCTGTTTTATTGGGTCTTAGTTGGGGTGCACTGGCTCAGTTCCCCCAGAGCATGTGGGATCTTAGTCTCCTGACCAGGGATCAAACTTGTGTCTCCTGCATTGGAAGGCAGATTCCTAAACACTGGACCACCAGGGAAGTCCCCATTTGCCCATTTGTAGGTTGAATTCTTTAGCGTTTTTTTTTTTTTTTTTTTTTGCTGTTGAGTTGTAGGCTTTCCTTATATACTTAGAATGTGGCTGCTTCATCAGGCTTGCAAGCATTTTGTCGCTTGCAAGCATTTTCTCTTCCTTGGTCAGATCAGATCAGATCAGTCGCTCAGTCGTGTCCGACTCTTTGCGACCCCGTGAATCGCAGCACGCCAGGCCTCCCTGTCCATCACCAACTCCCAGAGTTCACTGAGACTCACGTTCATCGAGTCAGTGATATCATCCAGCCATCTCATCCTCTGACGTCCCCTTCTCCTCCTGCCCCCAATCCCTCCCAGCATCAGAGTCTTTTCCAATGAGTCAACTCTTTGCATGAGGTGGCCAAAGTACTGGAGTTTCAGCTTTAGCATCATTCCTTCCAAAGAAATCCCAGGGCTGATCTCCTTCAGAATGGACTGGTTGGATCTCCTTGCAGGCCAAGGGACTCTCAAGAGTCTTCTCTAACACCACAGTTCAAAAGCATCAATTCTTCGGCGCTCAGCCTTCTTCACAGTCCAACTCTCACATCCATACATGATCACAGGAAAAACCATAGCCTTGACTAGACGAACCTTGTTGGCAAAGTAATGTCTCTGCTTTTGAATATGCTCTCTAGGCTGGTCATAACTTTCCTTCCAAGGAGTAAGCGTCTTTTAATTTCATGGCTGCAGTCACCATTTTTAGGTTGAATTCTTTAGTGTTTTTTTTTTTTTTTTTTTTTGCTGTTGAGTTGTAGGCTTTCCTTATATACTTAGAATGTGGCCGCTTCATCAGGCTTGCAAGCATTTTGTGGCTTGCAAGCATTTTCTATTCCTTGGTAGGTGGTCCTTATTCACTGATGGCTCCCCTTGCTGAGCATACATGTAGGCTGTTGCAGTCTCACTTGCCTGCTTTTCTGTTGCTTGCTGCTGCTGCTAAGTCACTTCAGTCATGTCCGACTCTGTGCAACCCCATAGATGGCAGCCCACCAGGCTCCCCCATCCCTGGGATTCTCCAGGCAAGAACACTGGAGTGGGTTGCCATTTCCTTCTCCAGTGCATGAAAGTGAAAAGTGAAAGTGAAGTCGCTCAGTTGTGTCCGACTCCTCGAGACCCCATGGACTACAGCCTACCAGGCTCCTCCATCCATGGGATTTTCCAGGCAGGAGTACTGGAGTGGGGTGCCATTGCCTTCTCCGTTTTGTTGCTTAGTGTTGCTAAAATGTCCATACCATGCAAAACGAGCTGAAGGTTCAATACAATCTCTTTCAAAATCCCAATGGAATTTTCTACAGAAATAGAGAAACCAATCCTAAAACTTACATTCAACCAAAAGATACCCCGGATGACCAAAACAATCTTGAGAAAGGACCCCACACTTCCTGATTCAAAACTCTATTACAAAGTTCTAGTCATTTAAAGAGCGTTGCTTAGATGTAAATCCTGTGGGACAGAATCAAGTCCAGGAAAAACCCACCCACGTATAAACTGTCAATGGACTTTCGACAGGGGCGAGGAGAACGTGCAATAGGGAAAGGTGGTCCCTCCGGTAAATGGTGTGGGGAAAACTGGACGTCCCAGTGCAAAAGAATAAAATCCGATGCCTGTCTTACACCGCGTGCAAAGTCAGGTCAACGTGGAGGAAAGGCTTAAACATAAGGCTTGAAAATGTAGGACTTCTAGAAGAAAAAGAGGGTTAAGGCTCCATGGCATTAGCCTTGGCCGTGATTTCTGAGAGCAGCTTCGCTTTGCTAAAGCCCGGGGCCCGCGTCTGACCTCGGATGACTCCTGAAGGCACTTCCTCCATCCTTCTGGCCCTTCTTCCTCCCGGGAAAGTGCTCAGATGGCGCCAGGGAGGAGGAGGGGGAGGAGGAGGAGGAGGACAGAATTTCACTCTGTGCAGAAGGGTCCATTTGTTCTTCCCTGAGAATTCCTGAAACCCTCCCTGGAGCGCTGAGCAGCAAACGCGGCTGCTGCTGCAAGGTGGGAGGGGAGGGTGGGGAGACGGGAAATGGGATGAATTGTAAGCACTGTCTCTGGGGGGACATTGATGGGAATGCTTTGACCCACGTACAGAAAAGCCTGCCTTTGTGGAGGAGCTTCTCCGCGGACAGCAGCACGCGGTCTGCCCGTTGCAGGGGGACACGCAGTCCGGCAGGCCCGGCACGGTCCCGGGTTACACCCCCCCATCCGGCCACCCCGGCCCACTTGTGCCCCACATGGGATGCCCCGGCTGTGCCACCCTGTGGATAGGGTCATGCAGATGAAATGTTCGAGACGCTCCTGCCTTGAGCACAGAGGGAAAATGACTCAGGCGTTTCTAGGATGCGGGGGCTTCTCTGGGAGGCCTGTGGGAAACAGAAGCAGAGAAAACCCATGGAACTCATGTTCCCAGCATGGCTTGCAGGGACCTGACGGGCACCCGGCGTGTCCACATTGCAGGAGATCCCAGCGTCTTTACAGGGTCCTCCAGGCTGGGGTGGGGAGCCAGCCTGAAAAGGGCAGCTTGGCAGCCAGTGTGGGTGCCACCCTTCCACGGCAAGGGTCGCTCTTCTCCTTTGCATCGGGGCTGGCTGTTGAGGTCCAAGGAGGCTCGCGAGGCTAAGAGCCTGCATGCACTGGGCCAGGCCGGCCAGCGCGCTGACCTCTTAAGGCTCGCCAGGACGAGCTGAGGCTTGCTCCTGGTGCCCCCGGACTGCAGGTTTCTTAAGGAATGCCAGGCCTGCTCTGGAGCTAGGGGGCAGCTGGGCGGTCCTGCTGCGCCCTCCTAGCCCCCCGCTGGTCCCCTCACCTCATCACTAACTAGCCACCAGCCTCTCTCTCCACCCCACCTTCCCTCCCTGCTCTCCTGGAGTTGATGACCTTAGTGAGACAGCATCTTCAGAAAAAAAAAAAAAAAAACATTGCTGCAGAAATATCAATACAAAGGAAAAAAAAATCACATACCATCCATGCGCAAAAAAGCACTTCAGTATTAATCACAAAGCTCTAATGTTTTAGTTTCATAAAGAATAAAACCTACAAATGGAGATATTTGTAATGAACCATATCCTTACTCTTAAAATTTAAAAAAGAATCATCTAAATGTGAATAATGGCAGTTCAGTAAGCAGTAAAAGCAGTCTTTATTGGAGAACTGGTCTCTTCTCCTGAGTAACTCTTTTTCTTCCATTTGTTTTAAAAGGCGTGTTTCCTCTTGCCTCTTAAATATCTTGTTTCAGGAGCAGCAACAGTTTACTTGCATTTCAGCTGATTTTTATGTTGAAGTGTCTTGGCCACTCATGGTTCCTTTTGACTTATTGTGGCTCAGTTACAGGCACCTTCTGGGAAAACAGAACAAGATTTTCTGTGTTTACCCTCCCAGGTAATTCTGCTCTTGAATTTCTTGCTGCTGTGCCTGGGGGTTGCCATCTTTTGAAATAAACTGGTTCTGAGCGGGGAAGCCTGTCTGGATCTCTGTCTCTCCGACGATGCTCCCTCCTGGTTGACCTTCTTCCCTCTAACATGAAGCGTTGTGGCTCCGGGTGAGCTTCGTGTGGTGGTTGGATGGCAGAACGCCCGTGATGTTTGTGGTCTTCTGCACCTGATTTATCAAATGGATGGTACCCGGCAGATAGCACACTGCTCAGGGGACTTCGCATTCAAGGTGGAAGCTGTGAACCTGGCTTCCCACGAGGTGTGACTCCAGTCCCCTCCGTCCCGACTGTGCGTCCTGGAACCTGCTCCTCTAGTTCACACTCGGGCTTCAGAGGAGTGCTGCTGGGCCCGCCCAGCCTGCAGTCGCTCCCCTCTGAGCTCAGGTATCTCTTCTGCCCAGACTTAGCACGGTTAGTATCACAGCATCTCTGACAGGGAAGGGTACACCTCCGTGCCCTGTGGTCCAGCCTGTCCCCTCGTCCAGGAGCAGTTCTTCCTGAAACCTCCCTGCTATGTGTTCATCTGCGGATCCGGTCTCTGCTTGAATTCCTACCACAGTGGGGAGATCACTGCCTAACAAGGAAGCACTTCATTTTCATGGCATGTGACTGACGTGGTTCACAGGCAGTGATTGCTTCTGTTCCTGGGGCTCAGCCGCTCGAGAGCTGGGACTGTAAATATAGGTGTGCAGGAATGGATGTGATGTAGATTTAGAACACAAAAGCACAGAGATGCCCATCGCATAATACCCTACAGTGTTGTACATATGGTTCTCTTTTCAACCAATATTTAATAATCAATTTCTTCTACAGGGAGACTGGTGCAGTGACCATCAGGCTGTACTTGATGAATAATAGATCCATATTTATTTACCTGTGAGTTAGACACCCTTACCCTGTCTAATGAAAAGACATAAAGAGAAGCATAATTAAAACAAGCATATTTCGGTCTCATTTGTAACGTGAAATGACTACTCTCTAAGCAGGAATCCCTCCATTTGTACATTAAAAGGAAAACCAGCCTCCATCCTTAGTTCAGATCTTACAGTCAGTCCCGTCTTGGCTGCTTGACCTCAACACCATGTGAGGTGAGGGAGGGAGATCTGACTTTGGAATGATGGTTCACTGAGCTCAAGGCAAAGTTCATATGATCTGGGTCCTCGCTGACTCTTCCCGAATTCTTGCTGAGATGAAACCATTCTCAGTATGCAGTGGGTTTCCTATACTGGAGCCTGCTCAGACTCAGAGGCAGCAGGTCCCTCTGTGAGGACACGGGCTTTCCAAGCTCGGCCGGATGGCCTGAAGGGGCCAGTCGCCAGAGGCGCTTATGAGCCAGTGGCTGGAGGTTTCGCACTGAAACCTGGATCTAGCTGATAGCACGCGACCGCGTCTGCACCTTCAGCCCACACCCCACATTTTCAAGCAGCCCATCCTCTGCCCCCAAGGGGACCCTGTGAAAACTGCCTTCTCCCCCTCATGCCCTCCTGTGAGCCCACCCTCAGCAGCTGCTCAGGAAGCCTGGTTCCTTCCACGGGTCTCCTCCCTACACCACCCCCACCACCTTTTTGCTTCTGTGTTTGAAAACCTGTCTGTCTCCTGACAAGCCTGGAGGAGGGTGGTGTCCAGCTCCTGCCAGAGGCTGGCTTGCCTCCTGGGCTTTCTCCCCCAGGAGAGAGCCCTGGTGGATGCACTGTAGACTGTCATTTCCTTGCAGGCATGCTGTGCCCCCTCCCTGGAAGGCTCTGCCCTCTTAAGCACCGTCTCAGTGGCTCTAACAGAAGACCATGTCCAGGTCCAGCACATTGTGGATGAGCGGGGCCCACACCTGCTCTCTATGAGCTCGTTGCTCCGACTCTGTGCTGTACCTTCACAAGGAACAGTCGCTCCGGGGGAGAGGAAGCCCCCTCACTTCTGTGACTCCTGGTCTCCGGGAGAGTGCCCTGAGGTCTCCCCTCTCAGCCAAGCTCCTGGCAGACAGCGGGTCTCTCCCACCCACCCTGGGGCCCTGACCCAGGCCCCCCTCAGCCCTCAGGGCTAGGTCAGGAGACGGGACCCAGTGCCCAGGACGCCCTCCCTCCTGTGTGGGGTCCTGCACTGCCCCCACTGCTTCTGGGACCCCTGCCCAGCCATAAGCATCAGCTCCACTTCCTTCATCTTGCCTCGTGACTTAGGGCCTTTCCCATGAGCAGGACTTGGGAGCGACATCGGGACACATAACACAGAGGAAAGTGTTCCTTGCAGCTCATGTTTCAGAGCAAAGAAGACGCTCTGCTCCTCCTCCCTGCTGATTCACACCTCTGTTTCTCATGGGTTCTCCTGCCCTGGAAGTTCTTCTTGATTTGCTTACAGGCTTGAGGTTAATAGAAGAAGAATCAGTCAGGCAGAATACTTTGTTGGGTATTAGTCAATACATCCAATTTGGTGAGAGCAGGTTCTCTTGTGACACACAAGTGCAGAGCTGCCTTGTATTGTTTGGAATTACAAACATAAGCTTCACTCCACGACTCGAGTGCAGGGTGCCTGTGGCTCAGTGTGGTGCCGGGCTGGGCCCGCGTCCAGCCGTGTGTGCCCACCAGTCTGCTCAGGGCTCTGTGCTGAGCCCTGGCCCCAAGCGCCCACCCTGCCCCTGCGTTTGCAGCATTTGGGATTTCCCTGGGCTCTCTGAGAATCATGCTTTTTTATATTTCCAGAAATGCCCCAGTGAAAGCTGGAGGGCTGTGTACACATCCTGGGGCAGTGACATCGCTGTCCTTTCCAGAACGGGGGGTGTGGGATTGTCTGGCCCGAGGGCGGCCCTGCACCAGGGCTGGTGTGCACCCTCACGTCTGACTCCTGGGGACGTGTCACACCGCGTGCACTGCGGTCCCCAGGCACAGGCCAGGATGCCGAGCCTTGAGACCCTGGCCCAGTGGCCTTGTCTAAATAGGACAGCTTCCTCCCTGCTCCATTCATGACTACATCGTCTTGTGTGGTCATCTTCCAGTCTGCGAAGTGAGCTCGTTTAGGGCAAGGACATGGAGTCCTCCTCCTGGCGTGGTGCCTGACTCACATGCCCCAGAGTCCCCATTTCAACTCTCAGCTGGATTAAATCTGCTAAATCACTCTCTCCGGACTTCCTGTGTCAAGTCCAACATGAAAATCATGGACTGGCTGCTCACTGTCCTGATCCGAGAGAAGGGCATGGCGACCCACTCCAGTATTCTTGCCTGGAAAATTCCTCGGACAGAGGAGCATGGCGGGATACAGTCCCTGGGGTCGCAAAGAGTCGGACAGGACTGAGCACACTAAATGTAAAGGGGCTTAAACTCAGACCACGGATCGCCGGTTTCATCGTCAAGAATGGAAATGCCACTCCACAGGTTGTAGCTGACACCCAAGGACATGACCCCCTTTTTTACTGATTTTTGATCATTCTCACTTCCCTGTTGATTCCGTGCCTTGTCCATGGCTTTGAGTTTTACTTATCCGGGTCGTCCTTAAGCAAAAATAGAAATTGCATGCAATTGTATTTTTACCAGGCCTTTTCCTTATATTTCCACCTTGATTTTCATAATAGCCCCATAAAGTGAGTGGGGAAGGTGTTTTTACCATTAATGTTTTATCTTTTTCTTGTGTCCTTAAGAGAGAAGCCAGTTGAGTGGTGACGTTCACACTGCTAGAAAGTTGCAGAATTCAACTCACACGTGGGAGGCTTCAGCTCCATGATTTTAAGCCTTTCCTTTAAGCCAGTGTTCTCAGCCTTGGCTGCTCGGAAGGGTTACCTGGGGAGCCTTAAAAATACTGACACCCAGGCTTCCCTGCACGCGGACCTCTGCAGGTGGAAGTCACTGTGTCTGAAAGCTCCCAGGTGGTCCTAACATGCGGGCAGGGCTGAGGACCATGCTGGTTCCCAACTTGCCTGTCAGAGGACGAGCGTGGGAGAAAGACAGTCACTTGTGTGAATGGGCACAGGCATAGCTAACAGGACTCTGGCGGGTTGGCCGTGGCTCCGGAGCCTCCCGGTTGTATGTGCTTGTTTTAAGGAGATTCCCTTCCTCCACTGTTATCTTCATGCCCAACATGTAGGGGCTCTGCATCCCCAGCTGGTCTCTGCCCCCCAGCCTCTGAGCCCTTAGGAATATTGTTCTGTCGGGGCTGGATGTGAGCTGGGTGACTTGGAGGGAGAGAGCAGGGCTTGGGGATAAGTCGAGGTTCTCGTTTTACCACTGAGGAGCATGACGCTAGACGGGGATTCAGGAGCGAGCAGAGGAGGCGGCACTTAGGCCCAGAGTCCTGGCTCCCCCTTGACGTGCACTGTGCACCGTGATTGTGCAGCTGACTCCGTAACACTCGCGCACGATGCTGTGATCGTGAGCTGCCAAGCCGGTGTCAGAACATAAATATCCTGACTCCCACCGGGGTCCTAAGCCGGCTCGGGAAGGTCTTCCCCAGGGAGCAAATTTCCTTTCCCCGCACACCCTGCCTTCTTTCCCCCTCCCGGGACCCACCTCCGGGCCCGATGGCGCTGGGCTTACACTGAGGCTGTGTTTGTGTGGTGACGCAGGTGAGCCTGGGCTTTGGGGACTGTGGCTCTGCAGGCAATTAATTGGATCTACATCTAAATCTCATTCTTTTGTCTCCTAAGATGCTAAGAAAGTCACATCATTTCTCAGATATCACATGCTTTAAACTACCAGTCGTGTGCCCATACCATTTAGAGAGGATTTCGGTTCTGTGCCAGGCAGCCTGCTTTTATTCCACTGGCAGTACCACTGGGTTGGATTTCCATGGCAGAGCATCAGGCGATGAGACAAGGGGTCTTCTCATCCTAGCCTTGCAAAAAGACGGCTGTGGAAGTGAGCACAGCGGTTGGCTGCTTGTCAGGATTGTTTATTATTTTTGCTATATGTTGTTATATTTTATATTTACTTCTCACAGTCCAACTTTTCTATAAGGCATATGTGGGAATTAGCTCACTAAATGAAACTAGTCTGACCTGGAAAAAAATATTAAGCGAATGCTAAGTGCTAAGTCACTTCAGTCGTGTCCGACTCTGTACGACCCCATAGACGGTAGCCTACCAGGCTCCTCCGTCCCTGGGATTTTCCAGGCAAGAACACTGGAGTGGGTTGCCGTTTCCTTCTCCAATGCATGAAAGTGAAAAGTGAAAGTGAAGTCACTCAGTCGTGTCCGACTCTTAGTGACCCCATGGACTGCAGCCCACCAGGCTCCTCCGTCCATGGGATTTTCCAGGCAAGAGTACTGGAGTGGGGTGCCACTGCCTTCTCCTATTAAGTGAATAGTGTACTTTAAAAGATTGAGAGTAGGGATCACCATGCTACTCCCAGACTCGAACTGTGAGGGGAAATACGATAAGCCTGAAAACGACATGCATAAATACCCAGTAGATAAGAAGCAAACATTTAGGCCACGATGCAGAAAAGCTCCAACCTCTCCGCCCCAAGAGCTAGCACACGTTCTCGTGAGCCAGCGGCAGCACCGACCGGGGTTTCCTCAGCGAAGGGACAAGCCACCCCTCACAGTGAAACTCGGCCTCCAGGGGACGATTCTGTCTGCAGACAAGCGTCCCCACTACCACGTCCGAGGGGCGCCCTCACAAGACAAGGAAACTCCACCTGCCTCTCCCATCAAGAGCCCTGGAAGCCTGCAGGAAAGCAAGAGAATGAGCCCATGGCTTATATCACGATGTAGAACGTTTTTTAAAGTGTAATGATTGGGACTTCCCTGGTAGTCCAGTGGCTGAAACTCAGTGCTTCCAATGCAGGGGGTGCAGCTTTGATCCCTGGTGGGAGAGTCAGCTCACTTTACACACAAGTGTAATTATCTTACACTTTTTGGATCATGGTGAACGCAAGGGAATTCCAGGAAAACATCTACTTCTGCTTCATTGACTGTGAGAAACAACTTTTTGTGATTAATTAATTTTGAGATAAGAGCCATGAATTTTAAGAAGATGCACACCTAACATTCCTGAGGCCCTCCCACGTGCGTTAAGTTGAACTGTAGCAAGAATGCCTTCCCTCTGAGCACTTGTATTTGGCTCAACTCTGATAAAAAATCCAACAGGCAGCTCATTGTAAAATGCCTTATAAGTGAGACCCTGGATCAGCCCTGTCCAACGGGAATATAATGCGAGCCACAAAATCACATGTTTTGTAATATCGCCTTTTCCTGCAAATATTAAATGCAATAAAGATAAACAGAGGGAATTAATTTTAACACTAGATTTGTCTCACCTATAGTATCATATCAGTAGGTAGTCATTGTATATTTATAAACATGATATTTTACTTTCTTTTTTTTGTACCATCATTAAATCCGGTGTTTTGGGTTCATCTCACCTTAAAGCGACGGCGTTTAGCACCCAGTCGCCCACATGGCTAATTTCTGCCACACTGGACATCAGGGTTGTAGATGATCCAGATAACAAGCAAACTTTCATTACATTTTCCCTAGGACTTTGCTGTATCTAGATAATGATGGTTTTATTTTTTTAAAGTGACCTCTAATTGCACTGAGGACTTTGTGTGGTGTTGAGCACATGCTGAGGATTTAGAATGCTGGGGTTCAAAGCCAGGTCTGCTATTCACAGATTAGTGATCTTAGGCCAACATCTGTGTGCCTCATTTTTTCTCTGTACAATCAATATTAAGATGTACCTACCTTGCTGTGAGCTTCCCTGATGGCTCAGAAGTAAAGAATCCGCCTACTGATGCAGGAGACGTGGGTTCCATCCCTGGGTTGAAAAGATACCCTGGAGAATGAAATGGCAGCCTGCTCCAGTATTCCTGCCTGGAGAATTCCTTGGACAGAGGAGCCTGTGGGTTACACTCCATGGGTTGCAAAGAGTTGGACAGGACGGAGCCGCTGAGTATGCACACGTGCCTTGCTGTGAGGGTTAAAGGCAGCAATGCGTGCTCATTATTTACCCCACGTGTGCCCACTCAGTCACTCAGTCGTGTCCGACTCTTTGCGACCCCACAGACTGTAGCCCGCCAGGCTCCTCTGTCCATGGGATTTCCTAGACACGAATATTGGGATGTGCTGCCGTTTCCTTCAAATCTGCATCTCCTGCATCTCCTGCATTGGCAGGCAGGTTCTCTACCACTGCGTCACCTGGGAAGCCACTTAGCACATAGTAAGTCTCCATTTATAGGTTATTATGAGTATACCTTTTCTTTCTCCAGAAATGAATCATAGCACATCAGAAAATGAGCTCTATCTAATGATAGACCATATAAAAATGATGTCTGTCTGGGGAAGCCTGTAGAGAGGAGCCAGTGTGTACTCTACATGAGCCATCTGCCTAGCAGAGTTCCTGAGGGCAGGCCTTCGGTTCTTCCATCACTCTACTTCATCTCCATGTGTGCCGAGTTCCAAGGTTACACTTGCAAAGTTATCCAGGTTATTAAAGTTTTAATTACACTGTTGTTACTATTTCCATGAAACTATATTGCTTCTCTTCTGTTTAAAAGTGGTAATGTTGTTGCAGAAATAACCGCAATCTTATGTGTTTAAAGCCTATGAAATAATTATTAACTAACTTAAGTATTTATATAAATTTAAAGACCGATTTCCCTAACTTTCTGATGACTAAAGTTTAGTTGTAGAGAGGAGAAGGAATCTTAAAAATTATCAAATCTGCCAGCCTCATTTTACAAATGAGAAGGTCACTCTGTGCTTTTGAAATCTGTTATTTTTCCATCCACAGTAATTAGATTACTTATATTTTTAGATAGCTGTTGTTGTTCGGTCACTAAGTTGTATAGCCCGCCAGGCTCCTCTGTCCATGGAATTCTCCAGGCAAGAACACTGGAGTAGGTTGCCATTCCCTTCTCCAAGGATCTTCCTGACCCAGAATTCGAACCTGGGTCTTCTGCACTGCAGGCAGATTCTTTGCCACTGAGCCACCAGGGAAGCCCGTATTTTTAGATAAACTTAACAAAAGATTGGGACTGGCCTATGCTAGAGGACGGTTCTTTGGATCACTTAGCATTCAGCATTTGTCTAAACCTTGAGTTAGACGTGACTGCGTTAGAGCCAGGGTGCTGGTCGCGTGGGATTTAACAACATGCGTAAAGATAATGGGCTAAAGCATGGAGCGTTTATTCAGCTTCTGCCCATGTTTTCAAACTCTCAGTACTCTGTTCTTATAAACCTAAAACCACGTAAGCTTCTTTAGACTTACTGAGTTTTTAAAAGGGAAAAGTAATTGACTAAAGCCAAATCAAAGCAGGAGCGACTTTAGATGAAATAAACGTGGTGCGTGTGCACTTCCGCTCACTGGGCTCCTGCCCCGTTTCCAGGGCGGCCCTGCCTGCTCCACCCAGGGGTCACTTCAGCCGTTAGGACATTACTTCTGACTCACAGCAGGCGAGCCAGTCTCACCCAGGCACAAACTCGATTTACTGTCATTTCCAAAGTGAGATCCCAAGGCCTGAAACCCTCTTAAGTGTCTTCTAATGGGTTCTCTGTTTTCTTTTTCCCATTTATTAGAAATCATCAGAAACTTTAGATCTGATTTACTTCCACTAAAAGCATACATGTATTTCCTCTGATTTTGAGTGATCCAAAATGGTCTCCGCATTTTAATAGCAATGATGTTGTCTTAGAAGGGTTGTCAGTTCTATCTGCAAAAGAGGATGCTTCTGCTTGTGAGCCAAAGCGTGTTCACAGTTGCTGAAAGTCTTCTTTTAAAATACTGAGGAACTCAAGAGCAATGTATTAGAGGGGCTGAGGGACCGCAGGGCCGCCTGGAGATGCAGAAAGAAGCCCCGTGTCAGGACTGGTCTTGAGTCCTCGCTGTGTGTCTCAGCGAGTTTCGAGTTTCGTAGCGTCTTGAGCGGATATGAGAACAGTGTTTCCTTCCTTTGAGGCATGAATGAGGCCGCGGGCCCCAGGTTATTTTATTGAAGCACAGCTGCCTTACAATGTTGTGTTAATTTCTGCTGTACAGCAAAGTGACTGTTGTACGTATGTGTACGTTCTTCTTTACATTCTTTTCCATTATGGCCGATCCAGGGTTTAAATATAGGTCCCTGTGCTATACAATGGGGCCTCGTTTGTCCGTTCAGTGGGTCGTGGTTTGCATATGCTAAGCCCGGACTCCCAACCACAAGTCTGCTCTCTGTGTGAATCTGTTCCTGTTTTATAGCTAAGTTTATTTGTATCATTTTTTTTAGATTCTGTATGTAAGCAATATGGTATGATATTTGTCTTTCTCTGTCTTACTTCACTTAGTTTGATAATCTCTAGGCCCATCCACATTGTTGCAGATGGCCTTCTTCCATTCTTTTTTATGGCTGAGTAATAGTCCGTGCCACATTTTCTTTATCCATTCATCAGTCGATGATGCTTAGATTGCTCATAAGCAGGGAGCAGTGCTGCTGTGGACGCTAGGTGCGTGCATCCCTTCCAGCTGGAGGCTTGTCTGGACGTGTATCCAGGAAGAGGGTGGCAGGAACAGCACCCAGCTTCTGAGTTGGGTATTCCGTAGTGGGAGCTGTTTTCTGCTTCATCCTTAATATGGAGATTCTTACTTTCCTCAAGGAGTGGAAACTGTGGTCTGGACAGGTGTGTGAAGACCCAGAGAGGGAGGGCATTCCAGGTAGACTGAAAAAATGCATGCAGAGTTGAGTGCGTAGAATTTCATGTTTCATATTCCCTCCCACGGAGCTGCTAAAATTGGGATGAATAAGGTTGGTGGTTAGAAAAAAATTTGAATTCATTTTCCAAAGGAATTATTTTCCTTTTCTTCAATCACCCCATTTTCCGCATAACCTAGAAAATAGGAAATACGAGAAACTTCCTGCCTTCCTTCCTCTTCTCATCTTTCTTTTTACTCTTTTTTCATTTTTAAGTGACGTCTGTTTAGAGCTTGTCCTGACGTGGCCCTGGGTGAGCGTCTCACTCTGAGATCCTCACTTGACCCCCAGCACTGCTGTGTGTAAATCTCGGGCACACGGCCTGTAGCCCAGAGCCTTCTGGGGGTGAGTGGCTTGCACCTGCCCAGCAGACTGCGTCCTGGCCTCTGAGTTCACCTCTGACTCATCTCCCTTTGCAGGAGCTCTCAGGAAGGAGGCTGGAGACCTCAGGACTGACTCAAACTCCACACACCTGACCTTGCTGCCTAGTTTTTACTAAAGAACTAACTTCTGTCTCAAAATCACCACCCTCTTGAGGCCATACAGGAGGGCTGTGTGTCAGGGCTCAGGACGACCCTGGGCACAACTGCACAGCCTGCGCTGATCCCCGGAGAGCAGGCTGTGCGTGGGGAAGCCGTCCAGGCTCGCTGCCGCTAACCCGTCTCCTGTCCTTTCTCCCGCAGAGAAGCTCACGTGGGGGCCGAGGTGCACGCAGCTGCCGCCCGGACGTCCGTCTGACCCGCGTGGACATCTGCAGAGTCCGTGAGCGCGGTAGGTGAACACAGCTGGGCTGCGCTCCTGCTGGGGCTGTCGGGAGTCTTAGGTGGGAACAAGTAGAACTTGGGATGCAGTGACGCCTGGTGTCAAATCAGGCCGGCTGAGCAAGGCTTTCTTAGTGTTCTCGCTATCCAGATGCCTCAGTTTTACTCTTTTGCTTAGTCGATTAAATATGCACATGTTTAATGGTCCGTCGACTCTGACCTGTTCTGATATCTTTACACTGACGAGAATACCCTGTGTGATCCAAACATTCCAGGAACGAGCCCAGTGAAGCCAAGCAGACATTCACGGACAAGCATGTTTAGATTCCCACACAGTGGTTTTCGCTCCTTCATTTTCCATTCCTGATACTCACACGCATGGGGTTTTATAGATTTGGGGCTGTTTCCACTCGGATTCTTTAATGAGGCCTCAGAGAAACTCCACAGACTAATCGGTGGGGTGCTGAGCGAGCTGGTGACCCAGGACCCATGGTCCTGACACCCCTGGTCTTTGAGGAGAGCGAGATACAGGCTAGAGCTCGGGGTCAAAGGTGAGGCTTTTTGGACTGCTCCTTTGCTGAGTTCCTCTTCACTGCTGACGTGCACACAAAGGCAGACTGAGTACGCGTGCACTCTTACACGTGAAGAGGCGGGTGGTTAACAAGACCGGTCGGCCGCGTCCTGTGCTGCTTTGCGTTGGGCCTCGGTGTAAACGTCTGACCTGTTGTTTGCGACCCTCGCCGCCCCCTTAAAAAGCAAAGATCGTTACCCCCTTGTAACGTGAGGCTCCTGTGCTCAGGGAGGTGGACCCCCGGCCTGGGGTCACACGGATTTCAGAGAATCCACTCAGCCCTTCGAGCCTCGATTTCCTTTTCCTGGGGTGACATGTCCCAGGAGATCACGTGTATCCCTTTCACAACCTGTCTTGAGACGTCACTTCATTGACCTTCAGCCTTATCAGTGGGGAGCGTTCCCTTGACCAGAGGGCAAGGGAGACCCCTGCCCTGTCCATCACCTTGAAGCGTAATTGGGGCTTCTCTTTTTCTTCTGACCGTGAGTGCCTGGTTGGGAAATGTGACTCTTACAAATAAGACAAACTCAATCCCCATCAGGACTGTGAGAAATGAACCAATATTCTCTATTTGCCAAATGATTTTTAATTGTTCAAACATTATACATGTTTCAAAGCGTCATCTCTTTACTCTCCCTGAGGTTTCTACGGCACTTCTTCCAAATGTTGTCATTCCCACTCATACCGAACTGCCAGAGAAGGAGGTTTTTCAATTTTAGTTTTCTTCATCTAGTTAGTATACACTTGTAGAAAAATTAAAATGTTAGAATGTATTTGTATGTAAAATAAAATCACTGAATATACCAGAATTCAGAAATAATTACAGTTAATATCTTGGTTTAAAACCTCTGCAATTGTTTTCTTTGCATGTGATTTTAAAGAAAGATGGCTCAAACCACACATTTTGTTCTTTACTCTTTTGCTTGATGTATCACACGTATCTTTCTACTGTGTATCAGCAAGTACATTTCCATAACATCATGTTTCTTGATGAATAGTATTCCACTTCGTTCCTAAGCTGAAATGTATCTGTCTATTGTAATTTTATCAGTTGACTTTTTAAAATTTTGCTAAAATTTTACAAACAAGTTTTATAGCCAATATTTTACCTAAAATTTTTACAATGTTAATTATTTCCTTAACAGACATTCATAATACAAAAGCTGGTCAAGAGATGTGTACATTTTAAGGCAGTTGAGAAGCATAGCACCTTTAAAATTCTCCTTCTTTTCGTGGCTTGCCACATGACTGCATTCCTTTGTGGTCCTAAATCAGTGCTTGAATGGTCTGCCGCTCGTAGATGACTTTATGAAATCAACTTTAAGAAGAAGTAATCTCACAGTGTGATATTTAAAGTTTTGTTTCTATATATGGTCTGAATTCCCAAGAACTCAGTTCCAGATCCTACATGTTCATTCTCCTCTACTGTGGTTGACTGGTCATACGAAGGACCCGCCGGCTGCAGGATGTAAGGGAGACTCTGTTGACTAGTGCGTGGCCAGGCAGGGCCCTGTCTGAGGACTCCATCCGTCAGCAGCAGTGGGGAAGGGCCACCTGCCAAGGCAGGAGATGCAGGAGATGTGGGTCTCATCCCGGGGTTGGGAAGATCCCCTGGAGGAGGAAATGGCAACCCACTCCAGCATTCTTGCCTGAAGAACCCCACGGACAGAGAGCCTGGTGGGCTACAGTCTGTGGGGTCGCAAAGAGTCAGACGCGACTGAGTGACTGAGCACACAGACACAAGCTCTCATTCTTAGCCAGCGGACACGTAACCGTGGTTATTCCTAAAGGCCCCCCTGAGCCTTTCTAGGTCCACATCATTGGAAAGAGCAGTGCCGTGCTCGCTGTGCTGTTCTGCAGAGGGTGCTGAGCGGACCCTTCTCAGCCCATGGCGCCAGCCCTCGGAAAGGCGCTTCCCTACTGCCCAGTTGACCGCGTCCAGGACTGGATGACCGACTACCCAGCAAGGTGCCGCCTGGCTGTTGGAGTGTCTTAGTGGTCGGAGTGTTATTCATGATACGTTGAGGCGAGATGACCCTTTCGTGTTTTGGACCCATTGTTTCCAGTTTTACCTTTTGGAGAGATAAAGTTCAGTCCAAAGATGCTGTTTAAGAATCTGCTACAGGCAGGAGCTGCTCCAGCTACAAAGGGCGATTCCTATTTCATGTGATAGTATTTTGAATATTTGATGATAGTGGCCATATTTTCCTAAATAGACGCGTGAAACAACTCTCTTCTCAAGGTGATTGCAGTTTAGCTACACTAACCCTGCTAAGTGTCTGTAAAGCAGTAACCCCTGGCCTGGTTTCCTGACCACACTCCTGGGCTCCGTGGGGAGCTGAGGACAGCTGTGTACCCCCACCTTCCTAAGGGTTACCAAAGCTTTCGTTAAAAAGGAAACAAGAGTTGTTTCCCCTAAGCTGCTGGTAAGTGCGACATGAGAACCCGCTCTGCGCGTTGAGCCCACCAGATAAGCCTGGGGGGATGCAGGAAACCCCGGGGCTCTGCCTGACACCTGCCTCCCCCAGCAGGCCCCACGGCCACCTAACCCCCAGGTGAAGGGCACTGTCACCTCTGCGGGGGCTCTGGCCCCCAATCCTGGGGTGCCTTCCACGCCCAGGAAACTCCGCCGCTGCTCAGACTGGCGTCTGATTTCTGGAACAGTCCTCTCACACAGGCCAAGCGCCTGCCGTGCTGGGGCGGGCACTTCCGACAGCTCTCTGAGGTAGGAAGGACGACTGTCCCTGTTTCAAAGGGCAGGATGCAGAAGGCTGGTGCTAGAGGCCCCCAGCATCAGCTGGGCGGGGCGGCGCCCGGGCTGAGGGTGCTGCAGGTGCGGCGGAGAGACGTCCCCGCTCCAAACCCTGACCCCCAAGGAGCTCCTTGACTGCCCAGGTGTCTAGAGATGAACACCCACACGCGGCGTGGCTTCCATAAGCATAAATGCAGAAACCACAGAATGTAGAACCACAAACAGTGAGCCGTGCTGTCGTGTAAACGGTCTTCAACAAGTGTTTCTTTTTAATGTTAACATTTTTAAATTTTATTTATTTTTAACTGGAGGATGATTGCTTTACAATATCGGGCTGGTTTCTGCCATACATAAACATGAGTCAGCCGCAGGCATACGAACGTCCCCTCCCTCTGGAGCCTCCGTCCCACCCTGCCCACCTCTCTAGGCCGTCAGCGAGCACTGGTGTGAGCCCCCCTCACCATCCATCGAATCCCGCCAGCTGTCCATGCAACACACGGTAAAGTGTGCGCTTCAATGCTGCTTCCTCAATCTGTCCCACCCGCCCATCCCTTCACTGTGTCCACAGGCCGTACTCTCTGTCTGCATTGCTATTACTGCCCTGTGAATAGGTTCATCGGTACCATTTTTCTAGATTCCATCACTCAGTTCACTTCAGTTCAGTCGCTCAGTCGTGTCCGACTCTTTGCGACCCCATGAATCGCAGCACGCCAGGCCTCCCTGTCCATCACCAAGTCCCAGAGTTTACTCAAACTCAACATTCATTGAGTCGGTGATGCCATCCAGCCATCTTATCCTCTGTCGTCCCCTTTTCCTCCTGCCCCCAATCCCTCCCAGCATCAGAGTCTTTTCCAATAAGTCAACTCTTCGCATGAGGTGGCCAAAGTACTGGAGTTTCAGCTTTAGCATCATTCCTTCCAAAGAAATCCCAGGGCTGATCTTCAGAATGGACTGGTTGGATCTCCTTGCAGTCCAAGGGACTCCCAAGAGCCTTCTCCAACACCACAGCTCAAAAGCATCAATTCTTCGGCGCTCAGCCTTCTTCACAGTCCAACTCTCACTCCATACATGACCACTGGAAAAACCACAGCCTTGACTAGATGACCTTTGTTGTAGTAATGTCTCTGCTTTTGAATATGCTAGCTGTGTTTTTTTATATATACCAGGAATTATTCGCACTTGAGACTATAGTCCCACTGAGAAGTAGCCCTGAAATACAGGAAAAGTCAAGACCATTAACTCTTGCAACACACCAAACCACAGAACAGAGGGACTTCTGTCTCCTGTGCCCAGACCAGGGGCCCAGGGAGGCCCTGCAGGGTCTCCACTACCCAGATTCTAAGAAACGTGAAATGACCAGAGAGGCCCACAATAAGGGGTTCACCTGGCAGATGGCTTCTTTAATCTTCAAAAACTGCATGTCAGTGGCAAGGGTCACAGAGGACAGAGTTGGAGGGAGGACAGAGAGTAGGAGGGGAGGATGGAGAGTGGAGGGGAGGACGGAGGGGAGGGCAGAGAGCAGGGTGTCCCCAAGCCATGTGCCCGAGTGACACCCAAGTCACAGTGACTGAGAGTGAGGGGGAGGCGACCTAGAGGGGCCTGAGGGAGCTGCCCCCTGGTGAGTGGCCAGCACCGCTGGGAGCCCCCAAAGCTGGGTGAGGAGGAACCACGCAGGACGAGAGTGGGCCAAGCAATCAGAGGCAGTGAGGCCAGAATGCGGGTAGGGGGCACACCCATGCATCAGGCAGGCTCTGAGTGGGGGTGTCCTTCCTTCTCCATGGCCTGCTCTCTGCATCCAGGTGACACCACTCTGAACCTTAAATTTTCTCCACCTTATATGTATCCCTTTACATGAAACACAGATATTAAGATACAGCCAGAAGAAAAACATATTTCATCCTATTAAAGATTGTGACCTCATACATTAAAATTTAAAATCTGAACTATCTAGGCTATTTAAAATATCAGCTCTACAGTATCAAGGAATTACTGGAAATCTCCCTGAGCTTGCTCAAACTCATATTCATTGAGTCGGTGATGCCATCCAACCATCTCATCCTCTGTCGTCCCTTCTCCTCCTGCCTTCAATCTTTCCCAGCATCAGGGTCTTTTCTAATGAGTCAGCTCTTTGCATCAGGTGGCCAAAGTATTGGAGCTTCAGCTTCAGCATCAATCCTTCCAGTGAATATCCAGAGTTGATTTCCTTGAGGATTGACTGGTTGGATCTCGTTGCAGTCCAAGGGACTCTCAAGAGTCTTCTCCAACACCACAGTTCAAATGAGTCAAATCTTCGATGCTCAGCTTTCTTTATAGCCCAACTCTCACATCCATTCATGACTACTGGAAAAACCGTAGCTGTGACTAGACAGACCTTTGTCGGCAAGGTGATGTCTCTGCTTTTGAATATGCATCTAGGTTGGTCATAACTTTCCTTCCAAGGAGCAAGCCTGTTTTAATTTCATGGCTGCCATCACCATCTGCAGTGATTTTGGAGCCCAAGAAAAGAAAGTCGGTCACTGTTTCCACTGTTTCTCTATCTATTTGTTGTGAAGTGATGGGACTGGATGCCATGATCTTAGTTTTCTGAATGTTGAGTTTTAACCCAGCTTTTTCACTCTGCTCTTTCACTTTCATCAAGAGGCTCTTTGTTTCGTTTTTGCTTTCTGCCATCAGAATGGTATATCTGCATATCTGAGGTCATTGATATTTCTCCCAGCAATCTTGATTTCAGCTTGTGATTCATCCAGTCTGGCATTTTCTGTGATATACTCTGCATGAGTTAAATAAGCAAGGTGACAATATGCAGTCTTGATGTACTCCTTTCCCGGTTTTGAACCTGTCCATTGTCCCATGTCTGATTCTAACTGTTACTTCTTGGCCTGAGTACAGATTTCTCAGGAGACAGGTAAGGTGGTCTGGTATTCCCATCTCTTTAAGAATTTTCCGCAGTTTGTTGTGATCCACACAGTCAAGGACTTTAGCGTAGTCAATGAAGCAGAAGTAGTTTTTTTTTTCAACTCCCTTGCTTATTCTATGTTGCAGCGGATGTTGGCAATTTGATCTCTGGCTCCTCTGACTTTTCTAAATCCAGCTTGTACATCTGGAATTTCTCAGTTCATATACTGTTGAAGCCTGGCTTGAAGGATTTTGAACATTACCTAGTAGCATCTGAAATGAGTACAATTGTATGAGAGTTTAAACATTCTTTGGCATTGCCTTTGTTTGAGATTGGAATGAATACTGACCTTTTCCAGTCCAGTGGCCACTGCTGAGGTTTCCAAATTTGCTGCTGTATTGAGTTCAGCACTTCAACAGCATCATCTTTTAAGGTTTGAAATAGCTCAACTGAAATTCTATCATCTCCTCTAGCTTTGTTTGTAGTAATGCTTCCTAAGGCCTAGTTGACTTCACACTCCAGCATATCTAGCTCTAGGTGAGTGATCACACCATCATGGTTATCCAGGTCATTAAGACTTTTTTTTATATAGTTCTTCTGTGTATTCTTGCCACCTCTTCTTAATATCTTCTGCCTCTGTTATGTCCTTGCCATTTCTGTCCTTTATTGAGCACCTCTTTGCATGAAATGTTCCCTTGGTATCTCTAATTTTCTTGAAGGGATTTCTAGTCCTTCCCACTCTATCATTTTCCTCTATTCGTTTGCACTGGTCGCTGAGGAAGGCTTTCTTATATTTCTTTGCTACCCTCTGGAACCCTGCATTCAGTTGGGTATATCTTTCCCTTTCTCCTTTGCCTTTCACTTCACTTCTTTCCTCAGCTATTTGTAAGAACAGTATGAATACTATCATGGCTGTGCTTTAAAATAAACTTCTTATATTTTAGAGATGCATACTGAGAAACATTTCTAGCAAAACTGTGTGACTTCTGGACTTACTTTGCCAATGATATAGAATGATATAGAATGGTATAGAATGGTATAGAATGATATAGAAAGATATAGAATGGTATAGAATGGTATGGAATGGTATAGAATGATATAGAATGGTATAGAATGGTATAGAATGATATAGAATGATATAGAATGGTATGTAATGGTATAGAATGGTATAGAATGGTATGGAATGGTATAGAATGATATAGAATGGTATAGAATGATATAGAATGGTATAGAATGGTATGGAATGGTATAGAATGGTATGGAATGGTATAGAATGATATAGAATGGTATAGAATGATATAGAATGGTATAGAATGATATAGAATGGTATAGAATGGTATAGAATGATATAGAATGGTATAGAATGATATAGAATGGTATGGAATGATATAGAATGGTATGGAATGGTATGGAATGGTATAGAATGATATAGAATGGTATAGAATGGTATAGAATGGTATAGAATAATATAGAATGGTATAGAATGATATAGAATGGTATAGAATGGTATGGAATGGTATAGAATGATATAGAATGGTATAGAATGATATAGAATGGTATAGAATGATATAGAATGGTATAGAATGATATAGAATGATATAGAATGGTATGTAATGGTATAGAATGGTATAGAATGATATAGAATGGTTACTGACGGCTGTATGGATGAAGTGTCATCAGCCAAATGACATTCTTATACCTGATTGATGGGTAAGTGGGTTTATTATACTCTTCTGTGTACTTTTGTATTTGTGTAACATTTTCCATATTAAAATGTTTCAGTGAACAGAAAGTTGAGCGGCATCACGTATCACGCACCAACTTGTAGGAAATAAGCCCAACTTCCGACTTGTGAAAACTGGGGGTAAATGTTCTTTCTGTGCCTCAGTTTGGTTGGTTTTAAACAGTGGATGTTAATGGTGTGGACCTTCACAGGGTCACCGTGGAGATGGCGTGAGCTGTGGTGTGTAACAGGGTGCACGTATGCTGCGTGTGAACCCCCCACGGGGGCCTCAGACACAGCGGAGCCCTCCACAGACTGCGGTCACTACCGTCAACTCTCACGCAGGCAGAACCTCCGTGCTCATTTTCCACTGAGGACTTCTTACATTGGCGATTGCTCTGTGGAAAAAGCCCTTAGCTTTGTATGTGAAAGCATTTTAGAATCAATAGTTATCTTTTCTATTTTAAAACCAAAACTTGAATCGATTTAGTAATTAGTGACTTCTGTGACTTGTGCCATTGAATATATTTTGAAAAGTATTTCAAGAAATGATATAAAAATGGGTTTAAAACTTGCTGGGACTATATTAACATATTTTTTTTTTTTTCCTTCAGGGCAGGAGAGCTTAGATTAGTAGATTAGATTTAATTGCTTTTCATTTCTTTTTTTTTTTTTTTTGGTGCAAAGCATAAATAACTACATTTTTTCTCTAAATACAATTGTTGAAGGGCCACTTATGTTCTGTCCTTACCTAACACTTGAGCTGTAGTCTCTGCAGTTGCATGATTAATCGTACACTGCTCTTTTCCAAAGTATTTAAATCCTGACCCATAGCTGTGCTACAAAAGGAAATGGGAATTTGGACAGTTGCCTTTTCTTCAGAACCCGCATTCCCTGATACCGTTTTGGAGGTGGGAGGGCTGTGGGATCAGGCGCTGCGTCATCCACATCCTTTCTCTGTGTGCCGTCTGCTCTTCCCTTTCCTGCACCTTGGAACTAACACCGCCACCCGGGAAACCGGCTAGCATTTCATTGGTGAGAGATGGCAAAAGTGGTTTCCACAAGGTTGACCTGCCTTGTACACTCACTGTGCCTGGCGAGGAGGGAGGGAAAGATGAGAGCAGACCAAGCTTTGGTGACAGCAGGTCAGGATTTAGCAGGTGAGCAGGAGCAGTGAGCACTCGGCGCCACATGTGAGAGCCAGGTCAGCTCCGGGAGGGTGCGTGCATTCTGACAGCAGAGCTGGGAGGGCTTCCTGGGCAAGGGGATTAAACAGGCTTGGCATCTGGTGCCGAGAAAGGAAGCAGGCATGAAAAAAGAGATAAGAAGCTGTAGAACACACACAGCATTCTCTGTGTGCATCTGGAGAGAGGGCGAGGCTCCATTTAGACCTGTTGGTGTAAAATAAATAAATACTGAAATTTGCCTCTCACGCCCGCCCATGTGGTCGCCCGCTCTCAGTTTCACTGCATAAGGAGACCCCAGCGTCAGGAGCTCGGAGGGCAGGACCCTGTGCAGAGGACCAGTGGGAGCGGACGACAGCGAACAGCATGAAGATACTGGTGTCTCCTCAGTCCCCTTCCGTCCTCCCATCTCTACCCTCATATTTGTGAAGTTACCTCCGTGTGCAGTTGCCAAGGGATTTTTCAAATGAACTGAAACGTTTGTAAAACTCAGGAGGCCTGCTTGACCCAGACCCTAAGTGGACTGGTGCTGGATGGGCTGGTTGCCCAGACTGCATGTTCACGCAGCTGGACAGGCAGGTCTGGGCTCCGGCTGGAGGACTACGTGTGAAGGTGCCCTGGTTTTGCAGGCGGGCACCCTGCTTCAGGACCTGGCTCTGTGTGTTCAGTGGTCCCACCTTCCTGGCTTCAATCACAGACAACCCTCCCAGAATGAAAAAGCTCATTCTCTTAAAAGGAAGCTGGAACCAGCTGTGTCCATGTGAGCCCCGGAGCACCTCCTGCCTGGGGGTCACTGCTGCGTCCACGCTCTCACAGCCCACAAACAACCAACGGCAGCTGATTGCTGGGCCCATGGCGGTGGGGAGCACGAGCTGTCAGGGGGCGAGGAGAGGTGGGCCCATGACAGTGGGGAGCACGAGCTGTCGGGGGGAGAGGAGAGGTCAGCAGGAAGGGATGGGAGAAGCCTCATCCGACAAGGTGCTGGAGGGTCTTCCCAGGCGGAGGAGGGTGGCCAGAGTGCTCCTCCATGGGAAGTGGAAGGGAGGAGGCCTGAGGTGTGGGGAGCACGCCAAGTCCTCGTGGGATCTGCTGCTCTGAGGGTCCCAGGACTGCCCCCACTGCGCTGTGGGAATTGATCTTATGGGCGACAGAGAAGGATAGCGCATGTGAGTGGGGATCATGCCAGTACAGCTGAAACCAGAGGAGAGGGTGCCCGGCCACACCAACCATGTGGCCACCTAGAGACCCAGAACAGGAGCATCTCTGTTTCCATGACGATGCCAGCCTGGTGCAGGAAGTGCACTGGCCCAGTGTCCCAGCCACGGGCCTGGACCTGTCCTCAATGAAGCCACCCCCCAGCAGGCTGGCCACTCTCCAGTGCCACAGCTGGACCCAGAGCAGCACCCCTGGCTGGGGTCTGGTGCTCAAAGCATCACGCAGACAGGACGCGGCACCCTGTGGCCAGAGGGAGCACACAGGGCAGAGCAGAGAAGCAGGTGGAGCTGAGAGGAACGAACTTCATGGGACGCCTGTGCCACAGGGCTCTGGGTGGTGTCAACTAGATGGTGCTCCAGAACATGCAAGTCACGTACACACCCCACTGCATCTCACACACACACAGGCACACACACTGCTTTACATCCGCTTCACATTCCCTTTCCCAACAGCCCCAGGCACTCAGGCCTCCCAGTGCCCACTCCTGGAGACACCATCTCCAGTGACCCCCACCCTGGCCGCACCCTGTGCTCTCGCAGCCATTTCTCACGTCCCTGGGACAGTACTGACCTTGCCCCAGTGGACTCACAGGATGACCTGCTTTCCCTGTCCTGGCCTCCTCGTAGCCCAGGGCAGGACCATGGCCCCCAGATGGACCCAGCCCAGCAGGGGCCCTGCCTGAGTCTGCCCAGGACTCACTCTGGCTGCCGTTCATAAGGATGCATCCATGATCTCTTCTCACCTCATGGTGATGTGTCCTGTGGGTTTTGAGACTCCATGAGGAGACTTCTGAGAATATGCATGCAGTGATGTCTCTAAACATGTCCTGTACCCAGCACTAACAGTTCAGTTCAGTTCAGTCACTCAGTCGTGGCTGACTCTTTGTGACCCCATGAACTGCAGCACACCAGGCCTCCCTGTCTATCACCAACTCTCAGAGTTTACCCAAACTCATGTCCGTCGAGTCTGTGATGCCATCCAACCATCTCATCCTCTGTCGTCAGCTTCTCCTCCCGCCTTCAATCTTACCCAGCATCAGGGTCTTTTCCAATGAGTCGGTTCTTCACATCAGGTGGCCAAAGTATTGGAGTACGAATATTTACTGTCTATTTAAAAACATTTTAATCACAGACACCTTCTTTCTCAGACTACTCCCTTTTGTCTCAGAAATTAGTTTAGGAAATAATCAAGCCCACACCTCCTAGAACATAGAGACTCACAGTTGGGATTACTGCCATTACAAGCTAAGAGGGTTCATATTGTAAGAGTGACAGAGGTCATCCTTTTTCCCAATTCCCCTTGATTTGGGGAGGAAAACTTTTAATTTACATTGTGATTAAACGATGGCACCTGAGTTTGCCTTCCTGCCTCCTCTCCTCCTTCCGTGTGCCTTGTACGAACATATGACGTGAGTGCAGGGAGACTGTCCTCCACACTCATCTCACAGTTATCTGGTTAGTGTTCCCAGAGATCTTTATATCATAATTTTAATTTAATGAAAGTGGTAAAAGGTTTAAAATTCCCCAAAGAGCACGGATGTGAGTTTTCATCCGCAGCGGTGTTCTCTGGGTGGATGCGGGCCACGCTCTCACGTAACCCCGCCTCCCGACATGCGCAGAGCGGTAAGAGCTATCGCCGGTGTCTCCTTCCTGTAACCCCGTCCCCGCCTTAGAAACCGTTCAGGCTTGCAGCCGAGCAGAGCGCACGCTGGGAGCTCCCGCGGCACAGCCAAGTGCCGGCTGGGCTGGCTGTGCCTCAGCTGGTCCAGACCTGCGTGTTCCTGCAAGTCCTGGGCCTCCACCTCCTCCCTGAGTGCAGCGAGATCTGGCTGCAGCGCCGGAAATGGGGCTATTTTCTGGGAAATGGAAAGCTTTCCAGGTGGAAAACCTAGTCTTTCTGGGAAGAGCTGCAAAGTACTGTCGCCCCACGTTCTGCAGGGACGCCATGGGCCTGAAAGGGCCTCTGTGACCCCATTTTCTGCGCTGATCGCTGCTGTCTGCGAGTGCTGTGTTTACTGGTGGTCGTCTTTACATGTTCTTCAGTCCTGGCGTGGTCTCTCTTCTCATTGATTTTTCCCTTTCGTTTAATATTTGGCTTTTTCTTACTGACTGCTATTGACTAAGATGTACAACTTGAGAGTTGAGAATTAAGTTGTATTGGGCAAAATGACTGCAACCTGGGAGGTTGCGTCTCAGATAGCTCTGAGAGACTGCTCCAAAGCGGCAGTGGGGGAAGGTCAATACAGATGGTTTTGGTGAAGGGGAGTTCAGCACCATGTGAACCATGAAACGCTCGTTTTACAAAAGGCTTTTTTGTGAGTCATGAGGATCTGATGTCACCATGAAGGGATTTAGTACTTCTCCAAATGCTAGGAGATACAGGGATTGAGATCATAAAGTCTGTCCCTAAAAACATCCAACTATCTAAAGACCCATCCCAGCAGATTCCCCGGCGCTCAGAGCGCCTCACTGCACCCTGAGCCCCTCAGGGATCGCTGACGGGCAGCAGCCGCAGCAGCACGGCGCTCAGTCTCCGCAGAGGCCGATGCAAATGCCGTTGTTGTTCAGTCGTTGGCAGTGCTCTTGGCAAGTGCCAGTTTGTAGTTGACACTGTGTATCATCAATTTTAGACTTCCCTGGTGGCTCAGACGGTAAAGCGTCTGTCTACAACGCGGGAGACCCGGGTTCGATCCCTGGGTTGGGAAGATCCCCTGGAGAAGGAAATGGCAACCCACTCCAGGACTATTGCCTGGAAAATCCCATAGACAGAGGAGCCTGGTAGGCTACAGTCCATGGGATCGCAAAGAGTCGGACACGACTGAGCGACTTCACTACACTATCTTCAATTTTATATTATTCATCGTTTTCCTCAAAAAACTAGTGATCACATTAACTCCAAGGATAGAGTAACAAAACAAAATCCTTGCCTTTAAGGGAAGAATGTCTTCGTGTGTGTGTGCTTGCCCGTAAGCAACCAGGTAGAAGAAGGGCTTCCCTGGTGGTTCAGTGATCAAGAACCCACCTGCCAATGAAAGAGATGCAGGTTTGATCCCCTGGAGAAGGAAATGGCCACCCACTCTAGCATTCTTGCCTGGAAAATCCTGTGGACGGAGGAGCTTGGAGGGCTACAGTCCATAAGTCACTAAAGAGTCAGACAACATTCAGCGACTAAACAACAGCAAAGCAGATGGAAATGTTAGAAGGGAGGCAGGAAAGGGGAGAGGCAGAGCTGGGGCTGGAGGAGGCAGGCGCCCCTCCATGTGCAGCCTTTGGAGGGTCTAAGAGGTGACTCCGGGTAGTATCAGGAAGCAGCCCAGCAGGGGGAGGGTGGTGCAAAGGCCCTGAGGCAGGCCCACACTGAGGCACTTAGAGATACTGTCAACAGGCCTCTGGGGCTTCAGAAGACTGGAAGAGGAAGAGAGTTTTAGGGAGGAGGTTGGAGAGATAACAGGGCAGGAATCAGATCCCAGATGGTTCAGGGTGTGTGTACAACACACAGGGTGTGTGTGTGAGAGCTCTGGCTCCTGCCTCCAGTGTGACAGGAAGCACTGGCAGTGCTGGGCAGGGAGGTGATGCATCTGGACAGGCATTTTACGAGGCTCCTGGGGCTGTAGGGGGAGAAGGACTGCGGACGTGGAGGGAGGGAGCGTGGGGGACCTGGCTGGAAACCCTGGGAGTGAAGAGCTGACGGGGGGATCGATGAGATGCTGGTAGAGATCGGGGAGTGTCAGGTCACCACTGGGACAGGGAGGGGCTTTTGCTGTCTGCTGGGGCTGCAGGAGGACTGGACTCGCTGCAGATCCAGCAGGTGCGTGGACAGGCCATCCTGTGTCCAGCGGAGACACATCCTAAACCCTGCCTCCCAAGACCGTCTGGGCTTGGGCTGTGGATGGGCCAGGGAGCCTTTCAAGTATTTGAGTTCTTAAGTCCTGTCATTTCTAACGTGTGCCAGTCTTCTGCTGTGAATGCAAGAGGCCACCTTTATCACCTGGAGCACACAAGTGAAGAGCGGCCCTCCCAGATGATGACCTCGGGTGGGCCTTCTCAGCCTGTGTTGGTGACGGACATTTTACATTTAAGGGTTCTTCAAAGTTCTGACTCAGAAATCTATACTCTGGGTGCTGTGTTCACATGTGACCTGATCGTCACCTCGGAAACAAAGCAAACAGAACAAGATTACCGGCTCACCTCCTGCTACAGGCAGAGGCCTTCAGTGTCAGGATGGCGGGAGTCCTCACACACACATGCACACACAGGCACACACACAGTGCGCACACAGGCACACGCACACACATGCACACACATACATGCACACACAATTCACACACAATGTGCACACAGGCACACACACACATGCACAATGCTCACACATGAGCACATAGGCACATGCACACACAGGCACATGCACACAATGCACACACAATGTGCACACAGGCACACACACATGCACAATGCTCACACATGAGCACATAGGCACATGCACACACATGTACACATGGGCACACACACGGTGCACACACAGGCACAGGCACACATACATACATGCACACACAATGCACACACAGGCACGTGCACATGCAGGCACACACACATGCATAATGCTCACACACGCGCACATAGGCACATGCACACACACACACACACACAGGCACACACACATACATGCACACACAATGCGCACACAGGCACACACACATGCACAATGCTCACACATGTGCACACAGGCACATGCACACACACTGGACACACAGGCACACACACATGCACACACACGCACACACAATGCACACACAGGGGTGCACACACATGCGCACATAGGCACACACAATGCACAACCAGGCACACACTTGCACACACAATGTGCACACAGGCACACACACACACATGCACACAGACAGGCATGGGGGCCCTGAGTGATGTCCTCCTGGCCCCCCAAAGTGACTGCCCCTCTTCTCCGTTCTCCTTGGGAGCAGGAACAGAAGCCAAAGCCTCAGCATCCTTGGTCGGGAATCTGTATCTGACATAATGAATCCAACTGGATGACCAAGAAGGCCAGAAATATCAAGTCTGTTCACTTCAGCTGATGTTAAGGGAATGAAGGTCTGTATTAAGGGGACCCTGGGGTGCTGTGTCACATGCTCCTTGCTGTCTCCTCAGTCCTGAGCTGGCCTGGCAGGCAAGAGGCCCAGAGTCCTGGCCAAGCTCAGGCAGGGCTTTGGGCCATGATGGGAGGTCGTGTTCTATTTTCTTTATTAATTGATTTTTCACAGTTTTATGTGCTCTTTGTGAACCTAGAACTTCCAGATGTACAAGCTGGATTTAGAAAAGACAGAGGAATCAGAGATCAAATTGCCCATCTGTTGGATCATAGGAAAAGCTAGAGAATTCCAGGAAAACATCTATTTCTGTTTCATTGACTATACTAAAGCCTTTGATTGTATGGATCACAACAAACTATTAGAAAATTCTTAAGACATGGGACTACCAAACCACGTGCCTACTAAGAAACCTGTATGCAGGTCAAGAAGCAAGTTAGAACTGGACATGGAACAACAGATGGCTTCAAAATTGGGAAAGGAGCACGTCAAGGCTGTATTGTCACCCTGCTTATTTAGCTTGTATGCAGAGTACATCATGCAGAATTCTGGGCTGCATGAAGCACAAGCTGGAATCAAGATTACCTGGAGAAATATCAATAACCTCAGATATGCAGAGGACACCACTCTAAGCAAAGAGGAACTAAAAGTGAAAGAGGAGAGTGACAAAGCTGGCTTAAAACTCAACATTCAAAAACTAAGATCATGGCATCCAGTCCCATCACTTCATGGGAAATAGATGGGGAAACAATGGAAACAGTGAGAGACTTTATTTTCTTGGGCTCCAAAATCACTGCAGATGGTGACTGCAGCCATGCAATTAAAAGATGCTGCTCCTTGGAAGAAAAGCTATGACAAATCTAGACAGCGTATTAAAAAGCAGAGACATCACTTTGCCGACCCAGGTCCTTCTGGTCGATTTTTCAAGTACTTGCGTACGGATGTGAGACTTGAACCATAAAGAGAGCTGCGTGTCGAAGAATTGATGCTTTGGAACTGTGGTGCTGAAGACTCTTGAGAGTCCCTTGGACTGCAAGGAGATCAAACCAGTCAATCCTAGAAGAAATCAACCCTGGATATTCATTGGAAGGACTGAAGCTGAAGCTCCAATGCTTTGGTCCTAATGCGAAGAGCCAAGTCATTGGGAAAAAACCCCGAGGCTAGGAAAGATTGAAGGCAGGAGAAGAAGGGGACAACAGAGGATGAGATGGTTGGATGGCATCACCGACTCAGTGAACATGAATTTAAGCAAGCTCCAGGAGATAGTGAAGGACAGGGAAGCCTGGTGTGCTGCAGTCTGTGGGGTCACAGAGTTGGACACAACTGAGCGACCAAACGACATCAAAATGTAGTCCTGCGATGTCCTTTGATCGATTATCTTAGAGATTGCCTGCACACATGGAGAACCAATTAGGGACATGCTTCTCATTTCTTCTCTGCTTGTCTGTTCCTTTTGGGCTCACCTCACATGTGCCAGATGTATGATAAAAGGACAGGCCTTTCCTTCCTATTTATCCCATCCCTAAATCTGCCACATGGTAGGACTCGGGACCATCTTTTCCTGGGATTAAGTCATTGTATGTGAATGCAGAACGTGCCATGCTCATAGTGAGAGAAATGTGGTGAAGCCAGCACAGGATGCTCACAGTGGCTGCTGTCTGTACACACAGACTTCTCACCGGGACACCTATCATTTCTAATATTGGGGTGAAGGCCACGGGTGCCTTTACAGGCACTGGTGAGACCCTGAGTGCTGTGGGGGCAGCAGGAGATGGTTCTGGCTGAGAGAACCAGGACGTGGTTCCTGCAAATGTGGAGGGGTGGGCGTCCAGGCAGAAGGCGCTGCAGGGGCAGAAGGTGGAGGCGGCCAGAAGCACAGGATTGTTCAGATGGCTTAGGTGCCAGACGGAGGGGAAGCAGAAGGGGAAAGTGCACCACGTGATGAAGAGCTCTGAAGGCCGCCTGAGCGGGGAGGACTCACCATGGTGACTGGCTTCCAGGTCATCGTTGAGCTGGGACAGGACAGGGCTTGGCTTTGAACGTAGAGGTTGGTTGGGATCTCTGTGCAGCCTGCAGGTAGAAACAGAGGAATCCAAGTGAGAAAGGAGAGCGAGGGAACGAAAAACCAACTGGCAAGAGCAACAAGCCCGTGCCTGCCTGGAACAAAGCCTCACACCGTGGTCTCACCTAACTCTCCCAGCATCTGCTACGAGATGGGACAGTTCTCAGCCCAGGCCAAGGCCACACACACAAAGTGACAAAGCCCGTTTAGAAAAGCCCATGGCCACTGGGCACTGATGTGACATTCAAGTGTGTGGTATTTTCCTAGAAACTCTTTTCTATTGTATTTTACAAAATAATTGAATTGGATTTTTAAAAATCTTATGCTGAGCCTCCGGATGTTTGGGAAGCACCGAGTGATGTTCCACGTGGGATCGCGGTGTTGGCTCAGCAGAGCTAAGACGTCACGAAGCCCTAAAGCTGGGTCCTTACTGATGGCAGACAACACAGTCGGGTCTTGGCATCTCTTTGCTAAGATTTCAGCTCACTCTGTAGCCATCCCAGTGTGAACTGAGAAGGAGCTGAAGGGCCCTTTCTATTCGCCTTGTGGACGGATTGTTTGTCCCCCTGCCCCACCCGGCTGCCCTACAGATTTATCTTCATAATTATATTTTATATAGGCCAATAATTAAATCAGTATGAATTCCCTCAACATATCATGGCTGATTTCAAGGCAGAGGTGATGTTAACATGTGAAGGGAAGCCTTAGTCCAGGATGGAGAGCTGCAGGGTGTCCTCCAGGCTGAACACAGGTCAGGAGAGAAGATGGTGGTACTTTGGAAATTCATGACAAAGAGGATTTTTTGGAGGAGTTTCTGTTATGATTTCCCAGGACCGTGGGTGCGTGCCTAGGCACTTACACTGTGTCTGTCTCTTTGGACCGCAGCCCGCCAGGATCCTCTGTCCGTAGGATTTTTCAGACAGGAATACAAGAGGGAGCTGCCATTTCCTCCTCCAGGGGGTTTTCTCAACCCAGGGATCAAACGCGCAACTCGTGTGTCTCCTACACTGCGGATGGTTTCTTTGCCCACTGAGCCACGGGGAGAGCCCAGCTTGATCACCACTGGTTCCCATTGGTCAATCTATTATTCACCATCATGTTTCCCAAACGTGTAAAAAAAAAAAAAAATGTTTAGTGTTAGTGTTAAAGAGTGATTTTTGTTATACCTCTGGCTGTTTCTCAAGTTAAAAAAAAAAAAAAAAAGATTTGTAGGCTGTGTCGTTCAGTTGCTATGGCTTGGTCTAAATGTGGAAGCTGGGCCTTAAAATGATAAATTTTGTGTTTCAACCAGAAATTTCCCCATTTTTTCTGCTCCTTCTCTTTTCTGCTACTTCTGTGTGGGTAGCTGGTCGCCTTTTGTGCACATGAACTAAACACTAGCTCCACCCGCCTCATTGGTTCTTTATGCAAAATGTATGGAAATTAAGTTTTTGCGTTTCAAAGGGGGATTATATTTTCCGTACTTTCATCACTACTTTTCATTCCTAGTGAACAATCACAGAGAAGCTGATCATTTGCAGTTCAGAAAATAAAGTATTTCCATCCAAAGTAGGCATCTACAGGAATGAAATATATCCGGGCTTTGGGAAAATTGGAAAATGACCTCTTTTTAAACTCTGCTCCATATCTCACAGATCTATTTCTAGCGCTTTGGAATTCCCATCTGCTATCCCCCCAACTCTCACCCCTGATTAATATTAATCAGAAGACTGAATCAGAAGTGAATTTTCAAGCCAGGCCTTCAGAGCAAATATTAGATTCACGAACTCAAAGGGACTCCAGTGAGGCGGGAGCTCCGACGCTGTCCTGAAGGCTCTGTCCTTGGTCCTCCTCCCGTCTCGTTTTTTCACGCCTGCTTCGAGGGTGGTGTCTGTTCCACAGCCTCATCTCCCATCTTTGCAGCTGAATCTCAGATCCCTGTGTAGGCTTCTGGGATGCAGATGCCCAGCTGGCCCCCAGCCGGGTATTTCCATGTCAGTGACCCTGGATACCTCGAGCTCAGCATCTTGCAACCACAGCCAGACTCCTCCCACCAGCATCTCCTTGGGCTGAGTCCACACCGCTGGGTCATGTCTTCCTGCTCTAGCTGGCCAGGTGCAGAACACAGCGCCTGTCTGCTCGCCCACACCCTCCCTGAAGGCACAGCCACCTGGCGGCCCTGTTTCCTCCATCCGGGGGGCGTCTACCCTCGGTTCCCCTGGCGGCCCTTGTTTTTCACAATCTGCTCTAGAGTTGCATTCACTTCTCACCTGGCTTCCAGTATTCTTTGTAAAACAGAACGTAAAGCAGGTGCTTTAGGTCATTTGCGTGGGTTCAAACCCAGTCTGTTTGGAGGCTTTGGGAATTCACTGACCTCTCTGAGAGTCGACGTCCCCATCTGAAATGATGGAAATGATAGCTGATATGCAGGCTGCTGTGAAGATAACCGATGTGGCAAAGCCCAGGTGCCGTTTGGCGGGGGCCATTGAGGTACGCGAGAGGCAGCTCGTGAAATGGTCGCCGTGGGCACTCCTCCCCGCTCAGACACTTTCTTTCCCGCAGTGTCTTGCGCGTCAGCTGGACTTGGGGCCACTGCTCCCCTAACCCCACCACACGCCTTTCATGGTGACCTTTAACCCCCGCCCGGCCACTCCCCTTCTTCCTGGAGGCAGGACAGTGCCACCTGCCTAAGGTGCTCTGCCCAGACCACTCTCTCCTCCCCCGCCCCCGGCACCCGCCCCTCTGGTGCCATTCCTGCACTGTCCCGAGCATCGTCACGTTGGAGGGTTGAGTGTGCAGCCCGCAGACTCTGGCTCAGTGTCCCGCCCCTCACCCACCCCACCTGCCAGTGCCTCTGTGGAGCACTCCTGGGGCTGCCAGATGTGGCCCTAAAACCTCCGGGCTCTCAGACTTGCTCATCCTTCGTGCACAGTTGGCGGAGATATTCAGGTCTTACCATGTGAACCCATCCAAGCTCCCAACGCAGGTTCCCAGGATTCCATTATCCCTGGGCTGGATTATCCCCTCGGGGAGCATTGTCACATTTTAGGAGAAGCACAGACGTTGAAGTCAGAGAGATCTGAGTTTCCAGCCTCACTCTGCCATGCTTGAGCCCTGTAAGCTTTTATCGCGCTCTGTGACTTTGCTGAGAATCACCTTATTAATCTATAAACTGGGCACAGTGCTACAACCTGCCTTGCAGGGCTGCCAGAAGGTTAGATGAGACACTGCTTGTCAGGCTGTTATAATTCCTGAAGCATAACAAGGTGGTTGAGGGCTGGCCTGAGTTGCGGGACGTGCGATAGGTGATGCTCTCAGCAAACCCCAGCATGCCCGGGCCATGTGTGTGGCACCCCCAGAGCCAGACCCAGGCTCCAGGCCCACCCAGGATCGCTGCATGAACCACTCCCAGTGCATCAGCTGAAGGTCTCACATCCTTCAGCATTTCACTCCCTTCACCGATGCCTTACTGAGGTCTACGATCCCATCCCCTCATGTCCTTCCTGCCCTTTTCATGGTCGTTGTTAAAGGTTAATGCATTGGTGGCTTTCTGTGTACTGGGAACCACTCTTCATCTTTTATTCCTATTAAACTTGGTGCTTACCCTACCCTATGAGGTGTGGCCCCTCCACGATCAATATTCCACAGATAAGGAATCATCACTCAAAGGTTAAGTACTTTGCTGAAGTTCACAGAGCTGCAGAGCGCAGGCTCTTACCAGATGAACTTCTTCATGTGCTGAACTTGTGGGAAAGTCACCGGAACCCCCACCTGAGCACAGGGACGTGAGCTCATCTGAGTCCCCAAAGGTCATTCTCTGTACTTTCTGTACACCCTGCACCTACTGTGTACTCTGTACCTCTTGGATACCCTGGGCATACTCTATAGCCTGCACCTACTGTATACTCTGCTGCTGCTGCTAAGTCACTTCAGTCGTGTCTGACTCTGTGCGACCCCAAGGTGGCAGCCCACTAGGCTCCCCCGTCCCTGGGATTCTCCAGGCAAGAACACTGGAGTGGGTATATACCCTGCACCTACTGGATACTCTGTACCTACTGGATACCCTGTGCCTACTCTATGCCTGCACCTACTGTGTACTCTGCTTGGATTCTGCTTTGATTGCTATTAGATGTCTTTGAACCCCAGGGACAATATTACTAAAATAAGAAAAGCCCACATTTATCGAATTTTCTTTGTATTAGACAGTGTACTGAGTCTCTCACTTACACCATCCCATTTAACTCGAATGACAGCTTTCAAAGGTAGATGTCATTATTCTCATTTTCCAAGAAAGAAGCTGAATTCTAGTTGCCCAAGATTTTATAGGCATGAAGTGATAAATCAGGAATTTGAACCCAAGTCTGACTGACTACAAACGTCATGATTTTACTTATTATCTCTTCTTTTTTTGTCATCTCTGCATCCCCTTTAGCATTTGGTCTGGCTTCTTGCACCTCAGAAATGCCCCTAAGAAATTCTTCTAGGTTGATTTGGGTCCACTGTGTGTAGATGTCCACACCGTCATCAGAGAGCACAGAGTGTCTGCAGACGTTTCTTGATTGCCCACAACCTGAGCCTCATTTCAGCTCTGACCTTTAACTTTCAAAACTGGGTTTTACCACATCAGCCATGCACCCCACTCTTACTGGGTTCCTGGAGGAATGATCCAGCCCGAACAAGACCAGTCCATTCAGGGAATAGACTGCCGTCCCCTCTGTGGTCTCAGGTCAGCATCATAAGGAATGTGGAATTGAGTCCATCAAGGTCAGCCACTGCAGACAGAGTGCAGGGCTGTTTCCATGGCCAATTGATGTTACGAGGTTGTGTGAGCGCCGGGCTGTGCCCTGACTCTCCAGCTTTCATCTCTGTTTAAAGTAACAGAAAATGATTCTTGTTAGTTTGAGGCTCACTGGTGTTTGGGGCGGGGGAGATGGAGTAGGAGGAATCAGGCATAGTATCTCTGTTGATGTCCCAGGATGCTGCATGGATATAAGTAAAGAAAAAGGCATCCACACCTGGGGCTCAGGGCTCTTGGCAGGTGAGGGTTGGAGGGTGGGCTGGGGGCAGCACAGACACCGGGTCTCCACCCCAAGCTACCTGAGAGGGCGTGTGCGGTCTTGGCCAGTCAGGCTGCTGCTGCTGCTGCTGCTAAGTCACTTCAGTCGTGTCCGACTCTGTGCAACCCCATAGATGGCAGCCCACCAGGCGCCCCCATCTCTGGGATTCTCCAGGCAAGAACACTGGGGTGGGTTGCCATTTCCTTCTCCAATGCATGAAAGTGAAAAGTGAAAGTGAAGTCGCTCAGTCGTGTCCGACTCTTAGCGGCCCCATGGACTGCAGCCTACCAGGCTCCTCCATCCATGGGATTTTCCAGACAAGAGTACTGACATTGCCTTCTCCGCAATCAGGTTGAGATGAGGCCAAACCCAGAAACACAGAACGTGTGCATGGGCTGGAAGTGCAGGGGTTCAGTCCAGAGGCTGTGCTGCTTTGACCGCGACTATCAGTTTGGGTTTGGGCTCAAGCTCCAGCCCCACTTCCCACCAGGGGCCCTTGATTAACCAAGTGAACCCCTGGAGCCCCAGTTTCAAGTAAGAAGCAAGGATACAAGACTTGTGTCATAAAATTGTCACAAGGGTTAACTTACACAGGGTGCACACAACGCATGTCACATAGGGAACATATACAGATATTTCTCCTGCAATCAGTTCAGTTGCTCAGTTGTGTCCAACTCTTTGCAACCCCATGAAGCACAGCATACCAGGCCTCCCTGTCCATCACCAACACCCAAACGCATATCCATCGAGTCGGTGATGCCATCCAGCCATCTCATCCTCTGTCGTCCCCTTCTCCTCCTGCCCCCAATCCCTCCCAGCATCAGGGTCTTTTCCAATGAGTCAACTCTTCATATCAGATGGCCAAAGTATTGGAGTTTCAGCTGTAGTATCAGTCCTTCCAATGAACACCCAGGACTGATCTCCTTTAGGATGGACTGGTTGGACCTCCTTGCAGTCCAAGGGACTCTCAACAGTCTTCTCCAGCACCACAGTTTAAAAGAATCAATTCTTCAGTGCTCAGCCTTCTTCACAGTCCAACTCTCAGATCCATACATGACCACAGGAAAAACCATAGCCTTCACTAGACAGACCTTTGTTGGCAAAGTAACATCTCTGCTTTTGAATATGCTATCTAGGTTGATCATAACTTTCCTTCCAAGGAGTAAGAGTCTTTAATTTCATGGCTGCAGTCACCATCTGCAGTGATTTTGGAGCCCAAATAATAGTCTGACACTGTTTCCACCATTTCCCCATCTATTTCCCATGAAGTGATGGGACCGGATGCCAAGATCTTAGTTTTCTGAATGTTAAGCTTTAAGCCAACTTTTTCACTCTTCTCTTTCACTTTCATCAAGAGGCTTTTTAGTTCCTCTTCACTTTCTGCCATAAGGGTGGTGTCATCTGCATATCTGAGGTTATTGACATTTCTCTTGGCAATCTTGATTCCAGCTTGTGCTTCTTCCAGCCCAGCATTTCTCATGATGTACTCTGCATAGAAGTTAAATAAGCAGGGTGACAATATACAGCCTTGACAAACTCCTTTTCCTATTTGGAACCAGTCTTTTGTTCCATGTCCAGTTCTAATTGTTGCTTCCTGACCTGCATATAGGTTTCTCAAGAGGCAGGTCAGGTGGTCTGGTATTCCCATCTCTTGAAGAATTTTCCACGGTTTATTATGATCCACACAATCAAAGGCTTTGGCATAGTCAATAAAGCAGAAATAGATGTTTTTCTGGAACTCTCTTGCTTTTTCCATGATCCAGCGGATGTTGTCAATCTGGTTCCTCTGCCTTTTCTAAAACCAGCTTGAACATCTGGAAGTTCACGGGTCACGTATTGCTGAAGCCTGGCTTGGAGAATCCTGGCGCTCTCGGTCGCTGCTCCTGACCTTGGGCGTGGGTAGCTCCTCTTGGCCGCGCTTCTGTGCCGCTGCGCTTCTATTGTCCTGCAATGTAGCTCCCTAGAAGTCAGCAGCATTCAGGAACTCAGGGAGACCTCGGGAACAAACGGTGAAAGTAGAGTCAGGACCAAATTAAAGGGTGACAGGGCGTGCTCTGTGCTCCTCCCAGGGTTCTGGGCTGTGAGCCGCTTTTGGCTCCTGGAGCCCGCGTAAAGGCCCGGCTGCAGGTCCGGCTGCTGGCTGTGTTCTCCTAATCCAGGGCCTGCTCCGTGTCTGTGTGCAAAGCGCTTCTTTAGAGGTGGGGCTCCAGGCATGCTGAAGTCAGTATGCCCCACACGGTGCAGCGTCCATCCATGCTGCATCAGGAGGATTCCCGTCCTCCTGCAGGATGACCTGGGGTCAGCGTGAACATGTGTGTTGACCCCTCTTTCCCAGGAGCGAGTCAAGGACCACGTGGGTCTTAGAACCAGGGCGTGACATGTGGTCCAGCTGGTGCCTCAGGCCAATGAGAGTTTCTGCTCTTCCATTTTCAAGGTGCATGTAAGCATGTTATTTTCTCAAATACTGAAGGAGAGACTATTTATGGGAAGTATACTATAATTAGCCAAAAACAGGAGTTACATTGGTGATTCAGGTAAAAAAATGAAGGTATACACCCTCTTCAAGGGCAATGGTGCATCTCCTTTAGAAGTTATTAGTTTCAATATGTTGTATATTTAAAAACACATTTGTGTTTTCCATCCTACCTTTTGAAAAAACTTATTTGTTCACATTATGCTCTTCTCAGTTGAAGAGATAGATTATTTATTGTTCAGTCCCTCAGTTGTTCTGATTCTGCGACCCCACGGACTGCAGTACACCAGGCCTTCCTGTCCTTTGCCTGTCTCCCGGAATTTGCTCAAACTCACGTCCTTTGAGTCAGTGAGGCCACCCAACCATCTCGTCTTCTGTTGTTCCCTTCTCCTCCCGCCTCTGTCTTTCCCAGCATCGAGGTCTTTTCCAATGAAATTATTTGTTACCTATGATTTATGTATTTGTGTCCTCAATATAAGCGGGACATCAAAATCCTTCTCAATTCATTGAAAATAAAAACGACCTCTGTCCACAGCATCATTTATGAAGGAAAAACATGCTGGGAACTAAAAAAATTGTCTTTATATAAATTAGAGCAGAAATCATTTGGTCACTTAATTTGCTAGAAAATTCAAGTGAGTAGCAGGGGCAATCAGATCAAATGTTACAGTCCCAGCCACCACAATTATTAATGAAAATGTTTTATTTGTCGATAGTAAAGAAAATTGGAAATTTTATGAAGAATTTCAGAAAGTTGGAGAACGTGGGAACTGCGCGATCCCTGGAGCAATGTGGCCCCTAGTTTCTCCCAAACGTACCCTCCCCTCCCTCCCTCCTCTCTCCCTCCCCCCTCTCTCCCTCCCCCCTCTCTCCCTCCCCCCTCCCTCCCTCCCCTCTTCCTCCCCCCCTCCCTCCCTCCCCCCTCCCTACCTCCTCTCTCCCTCCCCCCTCTCTCCCTCCCCCTCCCTCCCCCCTCCCTCCCTTTCTTTCCTCCACAAAAACAATGCATTCGGGGCCTACTACATGGCAGACCCCACCTGTTCTAGGTTAGAATCCAACAGTGACTGAAGAGAAGAACACACTGCACAGAGACTGCCGCCTCCTGAGCTGTCGCTGGGGTGGCCCAGGCCGTCAGCGGTCGCGGTCACCGCTGCGCCACTCTGAGCGGCCCGTTCTGTCACGCAGCGCTGTTACTCAGCTCCGTCCTTTGAGGAAGCAGGCCTCGGCTAGGGCATTTTACAAAGCCTGCGTGTGAGGCTGTGTGCTTGAATTTTGTCTCCTTCTAACTTGCTTCCGTGTGAATTTCTGAAGTTTATTTTTACTCTTGTAAGAAATGAAGGATGTTCTCGGTCCATATTCTTTCTGGCTGGCTCCAGAAAAGATTATTATACCATCTAGCATTAGTTTCCTGAAGTAGATTTTATTTCAGTCTCATTTTACCAGAAGTGCAACATATCCAGCCACTCCTGCAAATTTAATGGTTTTACGATTTCCATAACTGTTATATTTTAATTGTAGAAGTTGTGCTCGTATCTGCACAATGTTCTTATTTATTTTTAGTTTTCTTCTACCATAAGTATGCTCTGTACCTCTTTCTGCTTTCTGCCTAATTTGGCCAGATCTGAAGTTCCTCATCAGCCAGTGTCCGACTGATAACAGTGTTGAGAACTCGGCAATGGGAGGTAATTCCATCTCATACCCAACTAGGAGACGGGGCTATGACCGTGGCTCCCACAGGTGCTTGGTAAATTACCTTCTTTGTTCCATTCAAGTGATTCTGTGTCCACTTAACATTAGAAGGTGATACAGTTATATTCCTAGTGTATGCTATCCCGTCATCATTTCTGATTTGTCTAAAATATTGTTATCACATTTATCATTAAAAGGAGCAAAACTATTAAAAGACATATGTAGAAGAACATTAGAAATGTCGTTTTGTGTTTTGATTTGATAATTTCCAAGAACAACGCAGTGGGAACAATTTGTAAAGAGCAATGTTCGAAAAACGAAACAAAAATCGAAAACTAAAAAAGCTTCTGGAGACCCATGCAAAATATGATTTGGAAAGACCAAGAAACAAAGCATCAAACAAACACTCGCGTTTGGGAGGAAGTTCGCTGGAGCAGTGCTCATACCGCCCCGCCGGCTTCCTTTGGCAGGACGCGGCGAGGCACGGTTTGCGTGAGTGGCAAGTGCACGGAGCGAGGGCACGGGATTACCTTAGAATGACGGACGAAGTTTTAGGAAGGAGATCATAAGACCACGGCAGGGCTCCTGAGAGCAGCATGTTTAGAATCTGGTGGATTTTCTCCCGAGAACCAGGAGGAGATGTCCCAGTGCTTCAAAATGAAACAGGAGGCATCGTCTTCCCTCTTCCCCGGCTCACCTGACTGGTCTGGGGAGGGTCTTGTTCCTGGTTCTGAGAACGCTCAGCAGGTGTGTTCTGAGAACACTCACCACGTAGACGGGAAACTGTGTCTCTGTGAACATGGAGCTCAAAATGACAGGACACCAAAGGAAATTTAGGAAATTTACGTAGAGCAGGGTCTCAATGTCATGTAGCCAAAAAATATAATTCTACCACAAATTAGGCTGGTAAGATATGAAGAAAGCTCCAAGATAAAGAGAAATAAGGAAATTCTACCTGAATCCAGAGAGCTTGGTCTGGTGACTGTTTCAATTACTCAAAACTAGAAGCACAAATGATCTGAATCTGTGATAAGTCACAATCATTGCATTCAGTTTCTGGTTAGAAGTTAGAGTCTGACCAAACCTATTACTTTCATCTGTGAGACTGCAGTACTTCTCAGCAGGCAGTACTTTTCAGAGTCGTGATACAGCAGGACACTTGGACGTCTGAGTCTGCCCTTCATATTTCAGTAACTCACTCGCAGACTTGATCGAGTTCAATCAGGAAAATGTTAGAGCTCGAGTGCCCACTTTGCAGAAGGGATCCCAGAGGCACAGAATTGGACAGTGATTCCCCAGGATCCTGTGTCAGTGAAGGAGGAGCCAGGCGTGAACCCAGCCTCTGTGCATCCCTGTAGCATCCTCTGCTGCTCGTGAATTGGACTTGGGAGCATGGAGGAACGGAGAAGGCAATGGCACCCCACTCCAGTACTCTTGCCTGGAAAATCCCATGGACGGAGGAGCCTGGTAGGCTGCAGTCCATGGGGTCGCAAGAGTCTGACACGACTGAGCGACTTCACTTTCACTTTTCACTTTCATGCATTGGAGAAGGAAATGGCAACCCACTCCATTGTTCTTGCCTGGAGAATCCCAGGGACGGGGGAGCCTGGTGGGCTGCCCTCTATGGGGTTGCACAGAGTTGGACATGACTAAAGTGACTTAGCAGCAGCAGCAGCAGCAGCATGGAGGAAAGCGGCAGGTACGGCTGCTCGTTGCGGATGGAGGAGGGCCCGTGACCTGAGATGACGGCGGCAGGGGAATGGTCTCCCCAGCTCTGTGCACCTGCCTGCCCGGAGCCACGCTGGAGCAGGCCACAGGCTGGCACTTGGCTGTTTTCAAGCATTTTCCTCATGGGCCGACTCATGTTGTCTTCAAGACACCCCTGTGTGGGCTCAGACACTCAGTCGTGTCCGACTCTTTGCTACCACATGGACTGTAGCCCACCAGATTCTTCTGTCCGTGTGATTTCCCAGGCAAGAATACTGGAGTGAGTTGCCATTTCCTCCTCCAGGGGGTCTTCCCAACCCAGGTAGTGTTATTATCATCATATAACCTGTTATATACAAAGCATGCTGCTTTAGAGTCTGTATCTATCTGCTAGATGTAATATACTGGACTTTTCACAATATGGCACCCACCTGGTACCCATGAAGACCACAATCAAGCCATGAGTGTGGCATGGACATAGAACAGACCTGGAAAAGATCTTAAATACCTTCCCATTTTTGAAAGAAAGGGAAAGTGAAGTCGCTAAGTTGTGTTGGACTCTTTGCAACCCCATGAACTGTAGCCTACCTACCAGGCTCCTCCAGCCATGGGTTTTTCCAGGCAGGAATATTGGAATGGGTTGCCATTTCTTTCTTTAGGGGATCTTCCCGACCCAGGGACCAAACCCTGGTCTCCCGCATTGCAGGCAGACGCTTTACCATCTGAGCCACCAGGGAAGCCCTCCCGTTTTTAGTCATAAAGAAAAACTTGATGACAGTTTAAAATATGAACACTGAAATCAAAGTCATAATCTCAAATCCCAGGGGACTCTTTTCGCTTGAATTAATTCCTGCTCTGTAGGAAGCAGGGTGGGGGTAGTGACTTAAGTTAGTAGCGGTGACTCTTCTTTTAGGCCGAGTTCTCAGCGGGGTGCCCACATCACCCTCAGCAGCAGCAGCACCTGGAAACTTGCCAAGAAAGCGCATTCTGGCCCATCCCACATCCGCAGACACAGGGACTTTCTGGTGGGGCCTGGTAGTCTGAATTTAATAATCTCTCCAGGTCCGCCCGCAATGCGGAGAGCCGGCTTCAATCCCTGGGTGGGGACGATCCCCTGGAGGAGGGCATGGCAACCCACTCCAGTATTCTCGCTTGGAGAATCCCATGGACAGAGGAATCTGGCGGGCTACAGTCCTGAGTGTATGACTAAGTGACTAAGCACAGCACCAGGTGAAGCAAGGTGAAGCTACCTGAAAGTAGATGAGTTAAGAATGATAATAAAAAGAGTAGGTTGGGAATGTAGACGTGGGAGAGGAGGTATGGATGCGAGAAGCCGAGCCAGAAGGTAGGGCCGGTGCAGCAAAGCCTGAGGTCGAGGACTGCACGGAAGAGTGAGACGGAGGCGGAGCCCGGCCGGGCGGGGCGGGGCCGCGGGGCGGGGCCCGTCCTCAGACGGAGGGAGGGGCCGCGCAGCTGCCCTGAGTCATGGCTGCAGCGGGAGGCGCCCGCAAGGGTTTCCACCAGGAAGCACTGGAATCAGATCAGATCAGATCAGATCAGTCGCTCAGTCGTGTCCGACTCTTTGCGACCCCATGAATCGCAGCACGCTAGGCCTCCCTGTCCATCACCAACTCCCGGAGTTCACTCAGACTCACGTCCATCGAGCCGGTGATGCCATCCAGCCATCTCATCCTCTGTTTTTTCTCCTCCTGCCCCCAATCCCTCCCAGCATCAGAGTCTTTTCCAATGAGTCAACTCTTCGCATGAGGTGGCCAAAGTACTGGAGTTTCAGCTTTAGCATCATTCCTTCCAAAGAAATCCCAGGGCTGATCTCCTTCAGAATGGACTGGTTGGATCTCCTTGCAGTCCAAGGGACTCTCAAGAGTCTTCTCCAACACCACAGTTCAAAAGCATCAATTCTTCAGCGCTCAGCCTTCTTCACAGTCCAACTCTCACATCCATACATGACCATTGGAAAAACCGTAGCCTTGACTAGATGAACCTTTGTTGGCAAAGTAATGTCTCTGCTTTTCAATATGCTATCTAGGCTGGCAATAGCTTTCCTTCCAAGGAGTAAGCGTCTGTTAATTTCATGGCTGCAGTCACCATCTGTAGTGATTTTGGAGCCCAGAAAAATCAAGTCTGACACTGTTTCCACTGTTTCCCCATCTATTTCCCATGAAGTAGTGGGACCAGATGCCATGATCTTCGTTTTCTGAATGTTGAGCTTTAAGCCAACTTTTTCACTCTCCACTTTCACTTTCATCAAGAGACTTTTGAGTTCCTCTTCACTTTCTGCCATAAGGGTGGTGTCATCTGCATATCTGAGGTTATTGATATTTCTCCCGGCAATCTTGATTCCAGCTTGTGTTTCTTCCAGTCCAGCGTTTCTCATGATGTACTCTGCATATAAGTTAAGTGCTTTGAAATTCTGTGTCTCTATCACTTTTCTGCGAGCTTAAGCCAGGGTAACTAGATAACAATAGTGATGAGAGCTGAGCTGTACTGACCTAAATGCCAGTGAGGGCTCGCAGGATTGACCACCGAGAATGAATTCAGCCGTCGTAACGACCTGTGTGAGAGTGGGAGCGGAGGTCGGGCCAGCCCTGATGGGGGTGAGGGGCGCCCCAGAACCCACGCCCCTGCGGCCCGCTCCCCTGAGGGTCGCCATGGTGCCCCACGTGCAGCTCTGGAAGCAGCCGCCCCACAGCCTCCCCGAGGCTCTGCTGCTGCCCAGCAACTGGCTCATCCCCCGAGCATGAGACGACGCACGTGTGGACCACGGTCCTGAGGGAGTCTTCCCACTGACTCACTCGCAAGAAAACACGGTCTATTCAGCCATCAGTTTTGTGTTTGGACACATGTGCACAGGCGTTCGTGTGTTCATCAGCAGAGGGCACCATGTCAGACGTGAGATACACACATTATGTAATCAGTGGAGTGGCCACCGTGTGGTCCGCGCTTGTGCACGTGTGTGTGTATGTGTGTAGTCTAGAACTTTTGCCTGAGACATGGAGTCTTCTACCAGAAAAACTGTCCTGAGGAAGGTTTTGCTGTTGTTCAGTCGTGTCCGACTCTCTGCGATCCCATGGACTGCAGCATGCCAGGCCTCCCTGTCCATCGCCAACTCCCGGAACTTACTAAAACTCATGTCCATAGACTCGGGGATGCCATCCAACCATCTCATCCTCTGCCGTCCCCTTCTCCTCCCACCTTCAATCTTTCCCAGCATCAGGGTCTTTTCCAACGAGTCAGTTCTTTGCATCAGGTGGCCAAAGTATTGGAGTTTCAGCTTCAGCATTGGTCCTTCCAATAAACACCCAGGACTGCTTTCCTTTAGGATGGAGGTTGATCTCCTTGCAGTCCAGGGCACTCTCGGGAGTCTCCTCCGGCCCTGCGGGAGGCTCAGGCGCACTAACCCAGCCTGAGATGGGGAGCGTCAGTCGGTGACCGGGGGGTCTTCTCGGTGTGCCCAGCCCTGCCTTCTCCGCTTCCTCCTCTGGGGGTCTGCTGCTCTGACCTACTTCTCTGCTGCCGCCCAGAGAGGTTCTTCACGGGCACTCTTGGGGACTCTTTTTCACAAACACGTTTCGAGTCCTCCCTGGTAACCGCGTCCCTCTCTCCCCATGGACACGAGGCGTGAGCGCGCGATGTCTCGGCGTTTCCGGGTGAAGCCGGTATTCTGCGGCTCCCTCCATGCCGCACTCAGTTTTGATGATCACCCAGAAGTTTCAGGCGCTGACTCAGGCAGAAGTGGAAGGGGGAGAGAGTACTCTGACACTGTCCTTAGCACCTTCACGGCATAGTCGCTGAAGGAAATGCCAGCCTGTCTTCTGTCAGTTAACGTGCAGGGCGTCTCAGAAGCGAAAGGTGACGGTGGATGAAGCCAAGCGCGCCGGATCCAGCCAGAGGCCAGGGGCAGGAGGCTGATCCAGAGGTCACGCGCCTTAGCTGGTGGGTTCCCCTCTCCCTCCCTCCCTTCTTCCTTCCTTTGGTGCCAGAACAACACAAGCCAGGTTATTTTTTATAAATTCTTCTCTTTGATTGACTCTAAAATGTTGCACAAAAAGTCACCTTTTAAAGTAAGGCGTGGAAATTTGGCTTGGATATGTTTTCTTTTCTTTTAAAACCTTTTAAGACATTTCTTTGTATATGTAAATGAAAATTTAGGATGTGAGCATTAAGGATTTTGGCCAGAAGGAGGGACTGGTCTGGCATGTGTAATTTTTAGGCAGCAGAATGTTCTAGAAAGGTCCAGATAGAAGAAGGGGGAGGAGGGAAGAGAAGGAATTTTGGAACCTTGGGCACACCATGGAGCCCACCCGGAAATCACCTTGGGGGTGGGGGAAGCCGAGGGAGGGACCCTTCCTCTGTCCAGCAGACACTGACCTGCTGCACTGGGATGGACACACACCCTGTTCCTCAGCTCACGTGCGTCCTCCCTTCATCCCCCATCCAGTCCACCTGCGGAACACCTGCCCTCGAATGCCTGTTCCTGTGTGCAGGAATTTAGGAATCAGCTGTGGGACATGTTGTTGACCCTAGATCGCAGGATTGAGCAGTGCAGGCCCATCCCTGAAGGGCAGGAGTGCCACCAGGCCCAGTGTGGACCAGCTCACCTGGGCGGGGAGATGCCTGAGAACGTCCTCGGGCTGGGAGGAGGCCCTGCAGGGGTGGTTCTGGTCCTGGAGTCCACGGCCTGTCCTGTGCTGCAGTCGGAGGTGGTGTGAGGAGGCCGGTGGGGACCGGGTGTGTGGGCATGGCTCGTGGAAGAGGGCTGGGACCCGGCAAGGCCGGGCTGGGGGCCCCCTTCCAGGCAGCTGACACAGGAGGGAAGTACTGCTAAATACAAAGGCTGGGCTTTAGTTTGCATTTTGCTCCTGACTGAGACTAGGCTAACTTTAGAGAATTTTCTTCCCATGCTTTGTATTTCTTAGGGGCCTCCTATGTTCCCTGGTGGCTCAGATGGTAAAGAATCTGCCTGCAATGCAGGAGACCCTGCTTCCATCCCCAGGTTGGGAAGATCCCCTGCAGAAGGAAATGGCAAACCACTACAGTATTCTTGCCTGGAGAATCCCATGGACAGGGGAGCCTGGCAGGCTGCAGTCCACGGGGTCGCAGAGTAGGCCACATTCATTAAGTGCTGACCATTTCCTGAAGTGGCTTTCTTTCTTCCTGTTCCCATCTTGACCCTGGCCCTTACAGATGCTTCAAAAAGCTCTTGAATTGGTCATAAGTAAGTTTGCTGTAAGGCAAGGCATTCTGGCCCAAGCTCTCAGACCCTAGTGATGTGTCTTTCATGGCTGGATCGATTATTCACCAGTGGGTTCTGGATGTCCCGCGTCACATGCGCTGATGGAGACAGAACATTCCGGGTGTCTGATGTGCACTCTCCATCACGTCTTGGTTCCTCCTGAGTGTGCCCCTTGCAATGACCGGGCTTCCTAAGGACGGACAGAGGAGGCTTGTCTCAGGAGGCAGGTGGGTCACCACTGACTAAGGCTTCTCTCGTGATTGGAGGCCTGGTGTGGGTAGGCCTCCATGCCTGGAGGTGAGGGGGCTTCTCAGGGAACACCAGGCTCAGAGCAGGAGGCAGACCTTGGGGTGGGGTGGGGAGTGAGGCCTCACAAATCAGGCAGGTTTCTACTTCTAGTGCATTTAGAATTTTTGCTTTATTTCTGATGAGAACAGGAATATGGGCTCATTGCAAGAAAATGACAGAAAATAAGGAAAATATAGGAGAAAATAGAAACCGCCTCTAACTTCACTATTAGAGAGAACAGCTTCCAACATATGTTATCGCTTAATAGATTCTGACACTTCGCCTTCTATTATGTTCCTGTCTGGTGGCTGTAGAGTCCTGTGTAAACAGTTCTTCTCAGAGTCTGTAAACTGTTTTATTTCCTTCAGTTCAGTCGCTCAGTCGTGTCCGACTCTTTGCGACCCCATGGACCACAGCACGTAAGGCCTCCCTGTCCCTCACCAACTCCCGGAGCTTACTCAAACTCAGGTCCGTTGAGTCGGTGATGCCATCCAACCATCTCATCCTCTGTCGTCCCCTTCTCCTCCTGCCCTCAATCTTTCCCACTGTCAGGGTCTTTTCAGATTACTCAGTTCTTCGCATCAGGGGGCCAAAGTATTGGAGTTTCATCTTCAGCATCAGTCCTTCCGATGAATATTTAAGACTGAATTATTTAGTATACTTACCCTAATTTACTGAACTGTTTTCTAAGTTAAAACATGATATTTGGCCAGTGATTTTCAATAATAATTAATGCTATGATTTAGCTTTTTCTTCACATTTTTGTCCCGCGCTCTTTTAGTGTGAAAGTGAAGTGTGTTAGTTACTAATCATGTCTGACTCTGTGACCCTGTGGACTGTAGCCCACCAGGCTCCTCTGCCCATGGGATTCTCCAGCAAGAATACTGAAGTGGGTTGCCATGCCCTCCTCTGGGGGATCTTCCCAACCCAGGGATCATACCAGGGTTTCCCGTGTTGCAGGAGGATTCTTTTCAGTCTGAGCCAAGCCGGGAAGCTCCTATTAGAATGGGATGTTAAGAGGAGAATCAGGAGCTTGGATGCACTGGGTAAATGACTCGGGTAACTTCTGGAACGGCCACGCCAATGGTGCACCCGTTAGGCAGCGTGTGGAGCTGCCCCAGCGGGATGAGCCTCTGGGAGGTTCTGACTCCCCTCCAGGCTCACCTTGGCCGTGTCCTCGCTTTCACAGACTCTCAGGGGAACGATTGCCCAAACCTTGGGCACTTTGGCTGCTGCTAAGTAAGCGGTTGATCAAACTGAGCAGCTTTTACCTGCAGGGGTAGATCAAGGTGGACATTTTTTTAAAACCTTCAGCCCTCACCTGGCCCAAGACCTCAGCCTCCTTCTGGCTGATTCACTGGGTCACTGGGGATCGCTTCACATCAGTGAGTAGGAACGCTCTCTAGTTGCCGAAGGGAGGCCGGAGGGGGCTTGTCACACTCACACTCCTGCTGCGAGGCTCCAGAAGCTTCCTTCTCCTCTGGCCCATAGGACGGTCCTCCTCAGCCCCCTGGGGTCCATCACCTCCCCTACCCCCACAGCCCCACCCCAGCAGTCTCGGGCTGGGGAGACAGAAGCTTCTTCAGGCTGAGACCCCCAGACCCGGCCACCCACCTCCCTCCTGACCCTGGATGCCGTCCACCCCCGGGATGATGTCAGCGTTGCCCACAGCCCGCTGGGTTCATGATCGCTGTCACGCTCTTCCTGGCCCTTCTTGACCCGCTCGGGCCGCACAGAGATGAGCCAGGTGCCCCCAGGTGGACGAGGCTGCACTAGGCGCCTGAGAAGCCGGGGACTCTGGCTCGGTGCCCACGGTGGCCGTGGCAGGGGACCACTGACCCAGTGGATAAAACAATGCAGATTCACAACCTCACGGTTTCACGGGTCAGAAATCCCCGATGACTCCAGCTGCCGGGCAGAAGGGGGAGGCAGGGCGCCTCCTCCTGGAGGCTCAGGGCCGCGCCTGTTTTGTGTCCCCAGCTTCTCAGGCGCCCGCGTCCGTGGTCTGGGGCCCCTCCTCCACGCTCCTGGCCAGCAGCTCCTCAGCTCCTCCCGTCTCTGTCTGACTCTGGCTCTCCTGCCTCCATCCCTCTCTTGTAAAGACCCTTGTGATGACAGAGTCCAGCTGGGAAATCTGGAAAACCTCCCCGCCCCGTCAAGGACGGTGACAATCCGAGGTTCCGGGGGTGACAGCGTGGACGGCTCTGTGGAGGCGGGGGTGGGTGCTGACCTTCTGCCACGTCGTCTCTGCGGCCCACAAACGTGGTGCGTCCAGAAGACGTTCCCACCAGGTTGAACGGTGTGAAACACTCAGAGTTCATTCTTGCCATCCCTTTATGCAGGCGTTTTGTATGCGTCTTGCTCGGGTCCGTTTCTGCAGTGACTGTTTCAGAATGTTTTAACGTCAGCGTCCAAGCGCACACAGCAAGTGCTGGCATTCCTGTGCCTCCCTCTCTGAACTGATACTTTTGTCAAATGAATATCGTCTTCCTGGGCTGTACGCTGGCTCAGAATCTATGGGCCTCCTGCCCTGTAAGGGTGAGGACTCGGGACTCTCGTGTTTACTGCTGCTCTGAGACCTGAATTGATCTCAGAAACACTCCTAGGTGAGAAATCCACTGGGGACGCTTGGAATTGTGGGAATTTGGTGAGCATGTTTACAGTCTTTTCACCGCAGTTTCTTCTTGACGTTATCACAAGAGTCACGACAGCGAACGCTTTTTCAGGACCACCTTCCGGGCACTGAATCAGGCATTCCCACCCATCACTTTGTGTAAGATTCCCGAGACCCTGTGTCGTGGGAACGGGGGCACAGAGCCGGCGCCCGCAGCTGTGTTTCTGTCCCTGGTTCCCTCTTTGCCACCCCCACCCTATGAGCTGACCCCCACCCTGGAGGCTCAGGCGGAGACAGAAAGGGCCCCGCGTTGATTACCAGGACACGTGCCCAGAGCTGCGCCAGGTGCCCCCTTCTGGGACCTCCCGCCTCACCCCAGGAAGCCTGACCTTTGAGACTCGGCGTCCGCATCTGGAACCTGGCATCTGGTCGGTGTGCCTGTTGTACAGACGTCGGAGGGCTCGTCCACATTTGCCCAGGTGAGCGGGCTGTGGCCCTTGTCTGTCTGTGAGAACTTTCTTTACTCCTTACCTGTCCCCAAGCCAGGATACCTGCAAATGTTTACTGTTTAGTTTTGCAAATGGAAACAGACAGAAGCCTGAAGGACGTGGATCAGACTTTGGGAACCACCCTCCATCCGCAGAGATGGTGGCTTCCCCCTAATTTCGTGCGCGTGTGTGCCAGGACACACGGACACTTTGAAGGAGCACGAATGTTGTCTTATGGACTGGACACACAGCATCAGAAGTAGAAACGAATTTGAAATTATAATCTCCAAGCTCCTGTGAGAGTTCTGTCACGGAGACTGTGTTTAATTGCTTTGGGGCATGTCCAAAAGGTAGTCACTGAGACACCTGAGTCTGTCAGGCTCTGCTGCGGCTCTTGCATGTAGGCTTTCTGCGGAAACCACCACTAACAAGGCTGCCAATTAGGGAGGATGCTTTTCTGTGATGTGAGCATTTTTTCTCCGGAAACTAGCTGAGAGTCAGAGCTGGTGCATGTACTGAAACAGCCAGTGTAAGCGTGCCGCTTGCAGCTCTCACCAGAGTCCAGGAAGGCAACTTAATCCCACTTAGGCTCCTCACAAAAGCCAGAGGGCAGTCAGTCATGCAGGAAACATGCCTATTTCAGTTACTGCATATTCTACCTCGCGCATCTGATGCATCCTGTACACAAAACCAAGCTGGAAAAGGATACGCACAGACCAGGGGTCTCTGAACCTGGGCGTGGCAGCTTCAAGTCCCAGTGTCTGCCTTTCTCTGCACTTAGGCAGCTGGCTACCAAGGACACTGGTAGTTCCCATGACGCTTGCTCCAGCCGGCTTTCAAAACCTGCCTCTCAAGGCCTGAAGTTTGTGTCTCTCGGTCTCTGTGTCCATGTCTGTGTCTGTCTCTCTGGCCCCAAATCCAGCTGTCCTGATTATGGAATAGGTTGTGTGAGTCTATGGTAGTGTTTAAGCAATCATCAAAAGATAAAGTTTGTGGAGTGGATTACTTTACAAAAGAATTATTGGCAAAAGAAGTCAGCAAGAATGGTTTAGAATTCCATATTCTCTCTTTAGGGCCTTCAGAATCCAATTAGCCTGCCGGAAGCTCAGTTTTAAGCTTGTTCAGGAAATGATGACAAAGTGTATTTTTATGAAACTGCAACATCATTCGTAAGGTCAGCCTGTGTGTCTTCTCCCTTTTATCCACTGATTGTGTGCAGACCCCTTCACACCTCCTCTGTGGTGGGACCCTCACTCTCTCTCCCCCTCGGGCCCCTCCTTTATCCTCTTCTACAGGTTTTGGGGGTCTCCTGGGTCCCCAGACACACCTGGGCTTCAGGCCCATGGGCACCTCTCCTGATGCCGTGACCCCAGCCTGGCTATGGACCCCCTGTAACTGCATTCTTCTCCGCTTCACCGTGAGTTAAGATCACACCTGCCCTTTAGACAAGATCTCCCGGAGGCCCTGGTGCTCTCTGAACCAGGCCTTCCTCCTGGTTTCATGGTAGGAATAGTGATTACAGTGGGCCATGAAACATGTTAGTCTTACTTCTGTGTCCATTTCAGAGATGTTTACTGGGTCTCTGCTCCTCAGGCATTGAGCTCACTGAGGATCACAGGGGCAGGGGAGTAGTCTGGGCATGGAGCTCATGCATGTGTTTGTAGGAAAGCTCTGTCCACTTTAAACTTCCTGATGGCTCACTCTGAGCTTCCAGTTACTCAAGTGGTAAATTCTGTACTTGTGACGTTCTTCCTTCCTTCTTTCCTGCCCTCTTTCTTTCAATTAACCAATCAATGCACATTTCCCCAGACACAGTGAAAGACGTGGTTGTTGTCTAGTCGCTAAGTCGTGTCTGACTCTTTTGTGACCCCATAGACTGTAGCCTGCCAGGCTCCTCTGTCCTTGGGATTCCCCAAACAAGAACACTGGAGTGGGTTGCCATTTTCTTTTCTCAGGGAGCTTCCTGACTCAGGGATCAAACACCCATCTCCTGTTTGGCGGGCAGATTCTTTACTACTGAGCCACCAGGGAAGCCTGGAAGACACGGTACAAAGATGCATTTACCTTTGCCCCTGGCCCCAGAGGAGCGTGGGCAGCTCAGAGGAGGCAGGGGTCCTGCTCAGGAGCACTGATGCCTTGCTGGGACGTGGTGCAGTTCCCGGGGTGAGTGACAGGCAAGGGCTGTCTTCTTTCTTTCTTTTTCCCTCTGTATCTCTCCCAGATACGTGTAGTGTTAATCATCGGACTTTTAAGTTCAACCCTAAGAGCAACGTGCAAATCTATGAATGAGAAATTGGACGTTACTCTGATCCTGGTTCTTGGCAGCATACCTTTATATATATATATATATTTGAAATAGACTTGAGTCCCAATGTTGTGTTAATTTCTGCTGCTCAACAAACTGACTCAGTTTTCTATATCTGTATATATATGCATATGCATCCTGTTTTTCATACTCTCTTCCATTGTGGTTTATCCCAGGATATTGAGCACAGCTCCCTCTGCTGTTCAGCAGGACCATGCTTACCTCCTGTGTGTACCAGTTTGCACCTTCTGACCCCAAATCCCAACCCCTTCTCACCCTCGCCCGCCTCTCCCTCGGCAGTCACAGGCCTGTTCTCTCTGTCTGTGAGTCTGTCTCTGTTTTCTAGGTAAGTTCATTTGTATTTTAGATTTCACACTTAGGTGGTATCATGGGATATTTGCCTTTCTCTTTCCAAATTACTTTTTGACAGTCTAGTATTTGACTTAAACATCTAAGTTGTTAAATAACTCCATGACAATGGTAGAAAAAAAGAAATATGCTTTCAACCGCTGGCTGAGGGTCTCCTGCCTGCAGAGACCGCCCCCCCCAGGGGGGAGGGGGCGGCCCTTGAGGAAGATGACATTGTCCTTGACCTTGACCTCCAGATGCTGCCTCTGAGGGAGAAAGTCTCCGGTATGTTTAGAGGAGGCTGTAACATCCAATCTCACTTTCAAATACGTGATTCAAGGCCATTTGGAAGTAAAGGCACATTCATGTTTTTCTTGTTTTGTTTAGAGACTTATGTAAGGAGTTATACATATATTTCATTTGTTTGCTGTGAAAAAAATCTAATTATGTAAGATTTTCAAAGTAGCAATAAAGAGAGAGCTGCTCTGAGCCTCTCCTTCCAGAAAGCACTGCTGCCATTTGGGCTGACCCAGCCCACCTCCCATACACATATCGGACCTAAAGTCAAGACTGCGCTTCAATCCGTTTTTAGAGCATGCCTGACGTACTTTACTCAAGAAAAATGTCACAGGCTAAATCTACATTTTGGTTAATAAGGTGACCAGTTAGTGGAGGAAGACAGGGGACATGGAGGAAAAAGTGGGGAAAGAATGGAGAAGAAATGTCAGAAAAGGAATAAAACGTCAGAAGAAAGAAGAGGCTGAATGTGAAGGGATGCGGGGAGAGAAGGGGCTCCCGCCAACACCCGGCTCGGGCGCGGAGGTCGTGCGTCCTCTTTGTCCAGGAAACAGCCCTTCAGCTGAGCCCCAGGAGCTCTGCCCTGACGCCGCCGCTGCCGCTCGTTTTGGGTGGCTTTGCCAGAGAGAGGGGAGTGGAACCAGCCCAGTGTGTGTGTGTGGTGTGTGTGGCGTGTGTGTGTGGCATGTGTGTGTGTGTGTGTGGTGTGTGTGTATGTGTGTGTGTGCATGTGTGGTGCACGAGGGGATAGTCTGGGCCGTGAGGGGAGTGGAACCAGCCCAGTGTGTGTGTGTGTGTGTGGTGTGTGTGTGTGTGGTGTGTGTGTGGTGTGTGTGTGGCGTGTGTGTGTGTGGTGTGTGTGTGTGTGGTGTGTGTGTGTGTGTGTGGTGTGTGTGTGTGGTGTGTGTGTGGCGTGTGTGTGTGGTGTGTGTGTGTGTGGCGTGTGGGGGGGGGGCATGTGTGTGTGTGTGTGTGGCGTGTGTGTGTGTGGTGCGCGTGTGTGTGTGTGTGTGTGGCGCACGAGGGGACAGTCTGGGCCGTGAGGGGCACCAGAGCGCTGACTCCCGAGAGGGTGGATGGAGACCAGCTTCTCCCCCGACCCGCAATGCGGGCCCGTCTTCTGAGCTGAGCGAGGAAGGGGCCCTGCCCACCCCCAGCACAAAGCTGGGGTTCTCCTTCCCGCTGGGACTCATCTGAATCTCTGTGTCTCTAGCGCGCTGTTTCTTCCTCTGGAAGCTGGTATACTCACTTCTCTGCACCCAGAACCGGAGCTGGGTGACCCGCCGGCGGTGTATGTGGACCGAGGCGGCCCGTGGCAGCAGGGCTGTGAGCGTGGAGCTCTGACCCGGTGCAGCGGGAGGGGCGCGCGCCTTCTCTTCGCCTCTGCGCATTTGCGTGGATGCGTGGATTTGGCGGGTTTGCACAGCGTGTTCTTTGTCTCCTAAACTGGCTGGGGATGCTGCAGGGAGGGACGGACACTGGTTCTAAACTAGAAATAGTGTCCTGCTTTCACGTCCTGCTCTCGGGTTAGCACGGCTCTTACACGCACGTTCTCAGGTCAGAAGGTCTAAGTGGGGTGTGCGGTCATCCCCGTCTTTGGACTGGGGAGCAGTGTCTGAAAGGCGAGGCCCTGAGAATGATCCTCTCTCCACACCCGGGCCGTGCCTGTCCACCCTGTCCCCTGATACTCCAGATCACAAAGACCAAGATGAAGGTCAGCCCTGGCTGCCAAGAGATGGGGGCACCCGTGGCTCTGGGGGTTCCCTGAAAGGGGTTCGGGGGCGGAGGGTAGGGCCGCCCTGTGTACTCCACGTGGAAGCATGAGTATGTGATGAGGCTGCAATGTCTGTATTTGCAAGAAGCCCAGCCATCACAAGCCAGTCTGCAAGTCTGCTTCAACATGGGGCTCTGATGCAGTGATTCAAGCCCGGAGCCTTCAGCTGTGTGCTGGGCGTGATTCCTGCCCCAGGCTCTGATTTTCTCTGAAGATGTTAAGCCCCCAACTTCTCCAGATATGAGAGAGGGGCCCCCCAAAAGTAAAAGTGACCATCTCGCTCCTGTGACCCAGTGCACTGATTTCAAACACTTAGTCAACAGTCATCTGCAAACCCTGTTTCGCGAGTAAATATTTGCTGAAGTCGAAACCTGGAGCTCCACCTGGAGCTCCACTTTTGTGCGCCCCTGATGCCACCTCTTCCTGATGAAGGAGTCGGTGTCTCCCCCTGAGCCCGGCGTCCACACTTTGTGTTTCGGGAAGTTGAAGTCCAGAGGCACAGGGCAGCTTCATCCCCATCAGATCTTGGCCTTGATTAACCTTTGTCCCTTTAAGACAAGCACTGCAAATTAGATTTTCCCTGGATTCCGCAGCCAGGAGAAAAACCTGAGACCCAGAGACCTAATGAATAGCTCAACTAAGAACCCTAAGGCATGTCTCCTTCAGCATTCAATGCCCCCAGCACGCTTTTGGTCAGGAGGACCTGGAACATGAAAACAAAAGGCTGTAGATGTTTGCCTCCAGGCCCTGACCTTTCCACGTGCAGCTGTCGAGATGGGGTGACCTCTCTGAGCTCTGTCCAGAATTCAGGCTTCCCCAGGACACCCTAACTGAGTGAGGTGGGACCCAGCTTTAAAAATCACCATGGCCCCTTCCAGAGCTCACCCATGTGACTCCTAGAAACAGCTTCCACTCGTGCTCTCCCCCTCTTTGGGGGAAGGACTCTGTCCGTCCACGCGCTGCACGAGGCCCGGCACGCAAGTCACCTCCACGTGGCAGTGCTCACCACCGGCACTTCCAACCTTCCATTCTCCCTGACCTTCTGTGGACATCTAGAGTAAAGGAGTCATTAAGAGAAAGTTTAGAGAGACTTCCCCGCTGGTCCAGTGGTTAAAATTCCACTCTCCTAATGCAGGGACCCAGGTTGCATCCCTGGTCAGGGAACGAGATCCCTCATGCCACAAGTAAAGATCCCGCATGCCACAGCAAAGACCTGCACATCCAGAAAAAAAAAAGAAAAGAAAATGAGACTTGTAACCACGAAGAGAACAGGGTGAAGTGAAATCTTAAAAAATAAGAGTTTGATCAAATGGGGCATCACAGTATCAATTTAAAGCACTTACCAGCATTGCTTTGTGTTAGGAAAGAAAGGGAAGCTTGAGGGACTGGGTTGCAGAGTTGTATTCCTCACTACGCTGTTCTCTGTGCAAATGGCCAGAAGTGCCATGTGAGGGACATCTTTGGTGCTGACTGTGAACTTTGTGTGGATCACAGCAAACTGTGGAAAATCCTGAAAGAGCTGGGAATACCAGACCACCTGACCTGCCTCTTGAGAAATCTGTATGCAGGTCAGGAAGCAACAGTTAGAACTGGACATGGAACAACAGACTGGTTCCAAATAGGAAAAGGAGTACGTCAAGGCTGTATATTGTCACCCTGCTTGTTTAACTTCTATGCAGAGTATATCATGAGAAACGCTGGGCTGGAAGAAGCACAAGCTGGAATCAAGATTGCTGGGAGAAATATCAATAACCTCAGATATGCAGATGACACCACCCTTATGGCAGAAACTGAAGAGGAACTAAAAAGCCTCTTGATGAAAGTGAAAGAGGAGAGTGAAAACATTGGCTTAAAACTCAACATTCAGAAAACTAAGATCATGGCATCTGGTACCATCACTTCATGGCAAAAAATGGGGAAACAATGGAAACAGTGGCAGACTTTATTTTTGGGGGCTCCAAAATCAGTGCAGATTGTGACTGCAGCCATGAAATTAAAAGATGTTTGCTCCTTGGAAGAAAAGCTGTGACCAACCTAGACAGCATATTAAAAAGCAGAAACTGCCAACAAAGGTCTATCTAGTCAAAGCTGTGGTTTTTCCAGTAGTCATGTATAGATGTGAGAGTTGGACTCAGAAAGTTGAGTGCCAAAGAATTGATTCTTTTGAACTGTGGTGTTGGAGAAGACTCTTGAGAGTCCTTTGGACAGCAAGGAGATCCAACCAGTCCATCCTAAAGGAGATCAGTCCAGAATATTCATTGGAAGGACTGATGCTGAAGCTGGAACTCCAATCCTTGGGCCACCTGAGGCAAAGAACTGACTCATTGGAAAAGACCCCGATGCTGGGAAAGATTGAGGGCAGGAGGAGAAGGGGACGACAGAGGATGAGATGGTTGGATGGCATCACTGACTCAATGGACATGAGTTTGAGCAAGCTCTGGGAGTTGGTGATGGACAGGGAAGCCTGGCATGCGACAGTCCATGAGGTTGCAAAGAGTCGGACACGACTGAGTGACTGAACTGAACTGAACTGTGAAGCTCTGGTCTTATCCTGGCTCAGTTGTGATGAGCCATTTGGGAAAGATGGCATCCCCCACAGCAGGCTGTGGATGGTGCCCACGTGTGGTGATTAATGGTTGGGTAAAGAATCCACCTGTCAATGCAGAAGACCCAGTTTCGATCCCTGGGTCAGAAAGAGCCCCTGGATAAGGAAATGACCACCCACTCCAGGATTCTTGCCTGGGAAATCACATGGACAGAGGAGCCTGATGGGTTACAGTCCACAGAGTCACAAAGAGTTGGACAGGACATGACTGAACATGCATGCGTGATGGGAATAACCCAAGGCTGGGAGGAAGAGGAGAAGAAACAGGCAGGGGTTGGGGCAGGGAAGGCAGGAGGGGGATGCAGGATCCAAAGAGGGAAATGAGGGATGAACACTTCCTTCTGGAAGCACCTGCCATCATAGACAGGAACGCCGGAGCCGTCAGCAGTTTCAGGAGATGACGGGACAGCTTAGAATCTGCCGCAGTGGTGAAAGGGCTGTGGATCACCTGTGGATTCCCAGGTTCCTTGAAGGATGTGGGGAAGCACAAGAGTGCACTGGACCAGTTTGCCTCACGGGCTCAGAAACAAGGCAAACAGAGTGAGTGGTCCTTCCCTGCAGAAGAGAGTGTCTGCCCCTCTCCAGTGAGCAGAGAAGCCCATGCATGGCCGCGCCCACCTGGCGCTCAAAGCGCCTCACTTCACTCAGGATAAGGCTGTGTGGTGGGGGCTGGGGGCACACAGTGAAGCGGAAGTCAGCTGAACAAAGTGAACTCACCATTCCCTCATGGAAACGAGCCAGTTACGGGAGGTTTCTGTGTTGCCAAGGTGTGAGGGGCTTCACTGGGTGGACGGGGGCTGGAAGGGTCTGCACCCTGAGCCCCTGCCCCCCCGCCAAGGTGGATACAGGCTCCCAAGGGTCCAGAGAAGCGAGGAAACGAGCGTCTGTGGGAATGCTGGTCACGAGGCATGTCAGTAAGAGGATGGGGAGTCCAGGGACCCAGGGCCAAGGGTGGCGTTGGCCAGCTGAGAAATGCACCTCCAAAGGGAAGGTGTTTGCCCACAAACCCAGCATGAAAAGACGAGGAATCCGTGGGTCCTGACAGATGCTGTGGGGGGCAGACAGGAGACAAAGGAAGAGGCAGGGGCAGACACGCTGGAGCAGTTGGGGTCCAGACCCGGGACCCCAGACACAGGAGATCAGGCTGTCAGGATGAGAAAGGTGCATCCAGACAGGAGGGTCTGTCGGAGGGAATGAGACGTGTCCTGAACGTTCATTTTCCTTCCACGTACATATGACAAAACAAAGCCTGCTCTGAACACCATGGAGATTATACACTGGAGTCTCCCAAGCTCCCAAGGCCCCTTATTTCGTGTCTCCTGCCAAGATCTCAACCTTGGAAGAAACACTGTGACTTGAGCCAGGGAACCCTTAACTCTTTTGGTGTCCTTGCTCCTCAGAATCCACCACCCTGAAGTCCTGGGGTGAAGCAGACCCTCTGGGGACGAGGTGCCCAAGGCTTTGAGCGTGGGGCAGAGCAGTGCTGTGGGCTCCAGCATCAGAAGCTCCATGCCATGCGGGCTCTCCCCGTATCTCCAGTCCATCCATCTCAAGCATTAATACATAGCAGACGCACATGTTATAGACCCAAAGGTCATCTGGAAAGCTTCTCGAGGCTTGCCCCCTTGAGAACATGTTGTCCTGGGTCCTTGCAGGGCTGCAGGAGCTCCGTGTCCAGCACCCCTCAAGTCCTCCATCCTGGCCTTCTGGAGGCTGCATACTGGGATCGCCGCCCCTCCCCTGACCGATGGTCCTCAGAGCAGGAAAGCCAGGATGAATGTGAAACTGTAAGCTCATCCACCACTATTATTTTTAATTGAAAAGATCTAGGAAACAGCAGCATGTATGAATTGTGTCCTCATTCCTTAGTACGCGCTTAATTCCAATTTGCAGTGAGCAGAATGATGTGAGCAGATGAAAGTGACAGAGATGCCCTTGCATCTCACAAATCTGGCTTCCTGATCTGATAAATATAAGCAAGCTGCCAGTTAACACGTAGGGAGTAGGCTTCCTTGGCAGATTGATTTCCCATTTTCTTATATAGAACATGCATGGGCTTATGTGAGGGTCGGAAGCCTGGTTATGAGGTTGGTGCCTGTGTACGGCCACTGTTATCACAGCCTCACGCAAAAGAAGAAGATCAAAACATAACACAAGTATTCCTGAGCAGCAGCGCTTCCTGCTGTTTTTCTGGCTGTCGTTTTATACAGCGAAATGCTAAATTATTGACATGCTAAAGCAATATAAGAATCTGGACGCCTCTTGGCAGCCCACTATGGATTTCTTTCTGCTCAACAGTTCAGTTACTAAAATTAACTTCTAACTACCCAGCACAAGTCATCACCTTTTGTGCCGGCTTTTGGCCTCATGAGAGGCGAGTAGGAGCTGTGGCTGTGCGGTGTTCACTCTGCTGTGTGCACCAAGGCTGCCACTTGCCCTCCCTTCTTGCATGCCGTGTGCACACCACTGGTCACTGAGGCCAGTGGTCATCCAGCTCAAGCCCAGTCTGCACGAGACGTGCAGATACTGCCAGAAGCCTCAAGGCTGAGGGAATGCCCACGGAGGCACCACAGTGAAGTGACTCCTAAGGAGACAACTCCATGGGAGTCACAGAATTCTCAGGTGCTGTCTTTACAATCCCCAAGAGCAAGTCAGAACACTGTTTCTGCAACCATTCCTGTCCTGGGGCCCAGGCCTCCTTCTGGGACTTCTGCTTGCTTTTGACTTGGGCATAGGTATGAGGGCTGCTCTTATGCCCAGCATGATACCCCAGCTGTGCCAGTTTAACTCTTTAGTGCAAGAAAAGAAAAAGGCTGCACAGCTCCATGTCAATGTCTGACCCCCTTTTGCCACTCTTTAACACTGGCTTCAATTTAATTAAATGCAAAACCAACATATTCCAGTGAAAAGAACACAGGGTTGGAATTAAAGTTGAGTCCAAACACTGTTACTAGCTCATTAAAGAGCCTTGAGAAAGCTCAACTCTGTGAAATAATTTCTCTGACATTTCCAAGACATGAAATGTGAGACCTTCTCAAATTGTTCATTCATTCATTCAAAAAACTGCTTATTGAGCACCTAGTACATTTGGGGAAGGAATAAGTGCTATTGAGTGAATGTGAATGCAAGCCAGGCACTAAGCCAAGTGCTGCATAAACATTATCCGTCCCAATCAGCATCATCATTCTGCCAGCTGAACTCTATTGCTATTCCATTTCACGGAGGCACTCTGAAGGGCCCAAGGTAGAAAAAAATACAGCTTAGGAGGAAATACAGGTCAAGAGGCTGTACAGATAGAGTCAAGGAGAGAGGAAAAGACAGGGCTGGAGAAGCATCACCTGCGGGGTCACGGTTAGTGAGCAGTGGTGTGAGAACTCAGGTCCACCTCCACTGCCCCAGGTCCTGTCTCTGCCTCATCACAGGGAACCACCTTAAACGCACATTATCCCCCTTTCAGTGCTTCTGAAAGGGGAGCACTGCACCCCTTCCCTCACCCTGCTGTGGAGAAGCCTAGTACTTCACAGTCCACAGTGCATTTGGCACGGTCTTCTCTTTCCTAGGGGTATTTGCAAAATAAGCCTTTGGTGCAAGTGTGCAATGAGAATTCCCCCTTGTGTTAAGTGGAGGGGTGGCATCGGTTTTCGGGTATTCCTGGTTCAGACAGAACGTGTGCAAACCTCTGAAAAGAATCACTAGAACCAGGTGCTTCTCCCAGTTACTTTTAAGGTCAAACCAGAAGGTAAAGGACAAAACAAAAACAAAAGACCAAATGTGAGACTAACGGGTGAGCAGAAATACACCTGTGTGGATCCTCAGGTTGGTTATCACTGCTTTGCTTTTGTTTTTATTTGTATCGTTCTTCCCTAATGAGCCTTGAACATCTTGGATGAGTCAGTCAATTTATAAATGTTTAAAGTTAGTCAGTAGAAGACAGAGATTAAGAGAAATAGGTGGCAAATAGGTAGGCAGGCAGCTGATTGACAGACAGGAATAGAGAGGTGATGGCTTCCTGGCTGGCTCAGTGGAACACACCTGCCAAGGCAGGAGACACAGAAGGCGCAGCTTCGATCTCTGGGTCGGGAAGATGCCCTGGAGGACAAAGTGGCAACTCATTCCGGTGTTCTTGCCTGGGAAATCCCCAGGGACAGGGGAGCCTGGTGGGCTACAGTCCAGGGGCCACAGAGAGTCAGACACGACTGAGCACACGCACACAGGGTAATGATAGAGACAGAGACACAGAGATGCTGAGATAGAGAAGCGGACGTTAGCGAGTCAGAGAGACGCGGCAGCGTGTAGATGACACGGGAGGAGCGGACGGGTGCACGCACGCAGGGCGATGATGGAGACAGAGAGACACACAGTGATGCTGAGATAGAGAAGCAGACTTTAGCGAGCCAGAGAGACGCGGCGGCGTGTAGATGACACGGGAGGAGGGGGCGGGTGCACGCACACACAGAGGAGACCATCTCCCTTCGCCGCTGCGCCGTGCGGAGCATCGCTGTGCCGCTTGCACTTCACCTGCTAATCTTTTCCTCCCTGCACAGTTCACTAGCTCGGGAACCACTGAGGTGGGAGAAGGGACTGGCTCCGTGCCCCCCGCCCCGGAAGGGGCGGAGCCTCACTTTCCTCTTTGATTCCCTGGAGAAGTGCCTTTGCTGTGTCCTTGCATCAGGGGAGAGTTTGGTAATTCCCTCCATAGACTAGTGGGGGCATGAGCCTTGGACTTAACCTATGAGTGAAAGTCCACTTCATTGTAAACCTCATGAAACGAGGCACCTCTCGGGGTGTGTGTGCATGCTAAGTCACTTCAGTCGTGTCCAGTTCTTTGCAACCCCATGGACCAAGCCCGCCAGGCTCCTCTGTCCATGGGCTTCTCCAGGCAAGAATACTGGAGTGGGTGGCCAGGCCCTCCCCCCAGGGATCTTCCTGCCCCAGGGATCGAACCCACGTCTCCTGCATTGGCAGGTGGGTCCTTGACCACTGGTGCCACTTGGGAAGCCCTGGAGGCTCGGGCGTCTAGTATTTCGCTGTGAGGATGCACAGAGCACTCTCAGGAGCGTTTCTGCGGGTGCTGTCCTCTGCCCCTGGGCCGTAGCAATATGCAGCCTCCGTGCGTGATGGAGCCAAGGCAGCGTCGGGCCGTCAGCCCGGCTGCCCTGCGCCCCCACGACCCCACGACCAGCTGAGCCTCTGGGAGGGAGTTTCCATGCTCGGTGTCCAGGCCCAGAGCCAGTTTCCTCTGTCACTTGTCACCTCCCAAGCACTGGGCTCGCGGGTAGAAATGGACACAGCTTGGGGAATTTTCCAGTGTTACCAGCACAGCACAGTGAGCAGGACCCACAAATAGTCACGTAGGAGACTTCTGCGTTGCACATGGAGCGGAGGCTCGAAGCTCTGAACTCAGCCTGTCAATTAACTCCCAGGGAACGAGAAACACAGATCACTCAGCGTGCGGGCTAATGAATTACCTTCCGGAATCAGGGCAAGGCCTGCCAGGCAAATAAGACCCTGTCTTCAAAATGCTCCTCGGTCCATCAAATTCCCAGGCAAGAATACCGGAGTGGGGTTGCCATTCCCTTCTCCAGGGGTCTTCCAGACCCAGGGGTCAAGTCCAGCTTTCCTGCATTGGCAGGCAAAGTCTTTCCCGTCTGAGCCCCAGGGAAGCTCTTCAAAGTACTAAGAAGTGGGAAAACCATGCTGCTGAGAGCTGAGTTCACTCAGCACCCTCGGAGTTGTTTTTCGCCATTATCACAGGCTCAAACAGCTGTCTGATTTTCTTTATCATTTCTATAAATATGGTGTTCAATTATAAAACAAAGTCAATCGCCTAATTTTTCAAGTTGATAAATCACCACTCACCATATAAAAGTGTCCGAAGAATCACAAGGCTCCGTCTCCTGGCGGGTCACTGTAGAATCCAGGGTGGAATTCAGATGAGGACAAAGGGAAATCGTCTTGGAGTCAAAGCTATGCCCGGCAAATAAACAGTTAAAAGTGAAATAAACAGAGTGCCGGGCATGGGTCCTTGCTAAAGAACACCAAGGACTTTAAAACAAATTTTCTCCAAAGGAGTTTTTAATTCACAGGTTTGTAAGCCTGGTTTTCCTGTTTTAACTGAGATAATGCATCACACTGTCGTGAAAAGACACAGGCTCCAGAGGCAGTAAGCCTGGGTCCAGATTCAGATTCCACTCCTCCTTAGCGGGACAGATGAAGTCACTGGGCTTCCAGAAGAGCTGAAAACGGGACTGGGTGTGCGCACCCGGTGGGGCTGGGTGGCGTTTGCAGATGCTGTGGGTCAAACCCGTGAGACAGCGCCTTGCCTGCACCCTTCACCACTGCATGAGTGAGCGCAGCACGGGAGCTCCTTGCACAGCAAGCCTCCTGTCAAGAGCACAAAGGACTTGCGTGTTGAGGTCCTGCTTGTGGGGGTGCGAGTTGGTGCAATCTGTTTGGTGCTAAACTGGTAAACGTCAGGCGAATGTCAAATGTGAATGTCCTTCGAAGTGGCGATTTCACCGTTCTGTTGACAAAAATTCATCTCATGGACACACCTTCACAATACCCAAGGATCCATGGCTAAGGATGTTGGTTGTGCTACATGGATAGTAATAAGACCACAAAAACCACTGCTGTGTCCACACGGAGGACAGAGGATGACTGAATATCGAGCCAGATGCAGAAGGGATGCTGTTCACTGGGGGGAAATGAAGCAGATCTAGAAATGCGAATAAAGATTGTGTGTGTGTATATATCAATTATTTACATATAAAGAACTCAATTCAACCTTACTGAGTTGTGGGTCCTTTTGTATATAAAGCCGTGCTAAGCACGTATCTCTATTGGACACATTTCCCGTGTTGGAAATAGGAAATATCGCTCACATAGACCTGTGCACATGTGGCCTCCTGGTTTTACAGGCACACACACCGATGTGTTTGCAAAGGTACAGCACATCCCCAGCCGCATTCCCAGCGAGCTGCTTTCTGCAGCGGAGTGGGAATAGGCGCCTACCTGGGACTTCAGAAGACTTCACGTTTCACTCAGCACCTCTGTCCACTGCTTACAGTTCTTGGTATTCGCTTGCACTTGCCGGAACGGTTTAAAAGCTGTGTAGTTAATATACACAAAGACCGGCGCAGCTGCCCTGGGATTTGCTAGTGTGATTGGTCGCCTAAAGCTCTGGCAGGCCTCTTTTTGTGTTTGCTGGGTAAAAATTCAATCCTGACGGCTTACCTTCCAAAGAAGTGACTCAAATGACATGATATTTTGTGACTCTTAAGGCATTTTGCAGAAGATGATATGACGTATTTACAACTCATCTACGTAATATTAAGATTGAAACCTTTTTTTTTTGCACAAAAGTAAATTACATAAATGGAGGCTATTTTAATGTTTTGTGACGATACTGTGTTCCCAGACTGTAATGTATATTCTTAGCTTAAAAGGATTTAATTTTTTTTCAACTCAAAAAGCATTTATGTAAAGATTAAATATCTGTAAAATAAGATTTAACCAAAAAAAGTCTCTAAGCCCCCTTCCAATTCCAAAATTCTCTGTATCTGTGATTTGGGCAAAGAAATTTTTGCCAATGGACAACAGTATCAAACGTGTCTGGTATCATTTAGACAAGACACCATTCATTGGTTGATACTGAGTTTCTTTTCCATTTGACTATTAAAATGTAACTCAGTGGTAATTCAACTCTGCCCCTACTTAAGTCATTATTTTAAGCCTATTGCACAAATTTGAAATATATCACCTTTGATGATTTGGAAGTCTTAGGATAGACTTCTGCATGGTTTTAATCTTTTTTTAAAAAATGTGTTTTATGAAAAAAAATATTTTATGGAAGTATGCTTGATTTACAAAGCTGTGTGAATTCCTGCTGTGCAGCAAAGTGATTCAATTAGACACATGCATGCCTTTTCCATGTACTTTTCCATTATGGTTTATCACAGGACATCGAATCTAGTTCCTGGCGCCATAGGGCCGAGTTGTTTACCCATTCCATATATAATAGTCTTCGTCTGCCAATCCCAAGCTCCCAATCCACCCCTCCACCACCCACTTCCTTAGCTACCAAAACTCCCAGCCCATCCCTCTCCCACCACCCCCGTCTTGGGAACTGCAAGTCTCTTCTCTCGCATAGATGTCTCTTAAGCTGATTATGAGGCTAAAACACCTATCACCATATCGCACCTGCCAGGCCACATGCAGACTGCACCCTGCCCCGTCTCTGACGTTTAGCGCTGACTGTACCGGCTCCCGCCCTTGCCCAGGGATGGACCAGGTGTGCACATCAGCGGTGCTGGGCCTGATCCTGAGGGTTCACGATCTTGCAAGCTGTGTGACACCGGGCGGTTCCATCAGTGTCTCTGAGTGTCCATCTTCTCAGCTACGAGATGGAGTTAGTAGAGTATGCCTTCAGAGCACCTGGGGGTTCAGAGAGCACACAGGGGTCAGAGGGCACAGTGCCTGGGGAGTGGGCCGGGCCAGCACACACCTATGCCCTCTCCTTGAGGCCCCACCCTGTCCTAGACCCTGGTGGGCTGCTCAGTCAGACTGGCCTGGCAGCTGTGCGGGAGGCACACGTCTGTGGGACACCAGGGGTCCTGGGGTGGACAGTAAGGTCTGAGATGTCACTTACATGCTGAGCGCAGATGCCAAGGGGGTGGCCTGGATTTAAGAGGCAAGGGCCAGTCTGGAGCAATGCTTCTGGGAGTCAGTGGTGTAGAGATCGAATTCAGCGCCCCGAGACCAGAGGAGATCAGCCAAAAATAGGAAGTAGAGAAGGAGAGAGGTCTGAGCGCTAAGCCCTGATGCAAGGTCAGGGTTGAGAAAGGACCAGCACAAAAGCCTGGGGCAGCACTCCTTCAGGTGGAGGGACCCCCAGGACCCCCGGGACCATGATGCCCGGAAATGAAGGATGGGGGCACTTCTGGGAGCAAGGACTGACCTGCTGAGCCAGAGGCTGGTAACCAGTGAGGCCGGGGCACTTACCATTGAGAAAAGCTCTAAGACAAAGAGGGTTCTGAGTTAACACAGGATGACCTCCATTTTTATTCAGGGTGAGAAGGACATCCTTCCGTGCTTTCTGGGAAGATACAAGGTGTTACAATAGGGCCTGAAAACCTACCTCCAGCTGAGTGGGCCTCTGGGCCGGCCTCAGGAGGTCACGTCGGGCAGAGCAGATGCCTCTGACCGTAGAGAGAGGCCACGGCCTGGAGGCTGGAGAGGTCCACGGGGAGCTCTCTCTGCCCTGGCTGTGGGGACGCTCACACAGCAAAGGTCCCCCGCAGGACAGACACTCGGGACGCACTGCCTGTAGGGCAGCGTGAGGACTCGGCTGGAGATGCCCGCAGCCGCTGGGTGAAGCTCTGGGGAGCTTCTGAGGACTCTTGAGTTGAGCGCTTGAAATGGGTGCATTTTGTCGTGGGTAAATTGTTTTTCATTAATCTTATATTTCATTATGTAATTCATGTATTTTATTACTCATGATGTATGATGTTTAAACAGCACTGAGAATGTGCCTGTAGCTATTCCTGATTTTCACATGTGATGGGCAGACGGACACTGACCGCTATCCAAACAGCCCTTACAGTTGTTGCTGAGCGGTTTGGGTGTAATCAGTTCAAGCAGCGGGTTCTGGCTTCTATTTGGGGCTCTCCCAATGGCACCCCACTCCAGTACTCTTGCCTGGAAAATCCCATGGACAGAGGAGCCTGGTGGGCTGCAGTCCATGGGGTCGCGAAGAGTTGGACACAACTGAGCGACTTCACTTTCACTTTTCACTGTCATGCACTGGAGAAGGAAATGGCGGCCCACTCCAGTGTTCTTGCCTGGAGAATCCCAGGGACGGGGGAGCCTGGGGGGCTGCCGTCTATGGGGTCGCACAGAGTCTGACACGACTGAAGCGATTTAGCAGCAGTAGCAGCTGCCCTGTGGCCCCGGGGGCCTGGATGACAGAGGCACTGATAAGACAGATGAGACGCTAAAAAGACCAGGAGTGCACCCAGCGTCAGTCCCGCCAGCTCTCACCTCGTCGTGACTGAGTGCACAGCGGCCGCAAACCCAGAGTCTGGAGCCAGCCAGCGCACGTCCAAGCCCTCCCCCACTCCTCACTCTCGGAGCGGGCACGCGGTTTCCCTCCCGGAGGATGCGGCCGTGAGGACTCCCGCCTCCCAGGTTGTCGCGAGGACCCGCTAAGCCCAGACGGGTGCTTGGTAGGGAGCGGGCACCTCAGAAGGCTGGAGAAACAGAGTTGAGCCTCCCTCTCATTTTCAGGGACTTACCCTGCTCGATGCGCTGCTTTGGGGACGTTGTTCTGCCGTGAGCCTCCCCTGGGACTCCTTTAATTCGTGTCCTTAGTTCGCACGTGCTGGTCAAGCACCTGCCTCAGACGTTGCCTCCGTGGGGGACGTTAGCCTGGAAAACCAGTGTCCGCGTGTTGGGGAGCACCGCGCTGGGAAGGAGGAGGGTTCAGTGCGCAGACCCTGCGGCCGCGCAGACCCTGCGGCCGCGCAGACTCCTCAGCAGATGAGGATGGGCGGGGCGCGTCCGCTGCTGACCGCGCCCCGAATCCCGAGGCCGCAGGCTTCTTGGGACCTGTTGTTGGCCATGCGCGGTGCCGAGAACCTCGCGGGACCCCGCGGGCCTGCGGGGTGCCTGTCAAACCGAGATCAAGTCTCGTCTGTCACCCTCACCCACCAGCCTCCTCCCTCTAAACCCCGACTCTCGTTCTCCACTGATGAGAAGGAAATCAGCCTGTTGTGGTGCCTTCAGGCAAGCGGTTGGAAAGTGATCCCAAGGTCAGTGTGAGCCCCTCCAGCCCAGCAGCTGGCAGAAGGCAGGAGGCGCTGGCCGAGTCACTCAGCTTTTATCTAAATTGAGTCCGGGCTGCTCTTCTGGGCCGGAGTCCTGTGCTCCCTCCCACCCCGGGTCGCATCCTCATCCCGGGGTTTTTCACACCTCGGGACCCCTCTGTCACCCCGTTCCCAAGGCTGCT